>NC_040039.1:8630076-8865192 GCF_003713205.1 Coffea eugenioides
AGGTGGAACCACCGATGACTGAGGATGAAATTATTCGCACATTCATCAAAGCCCATGATCCGCCGTACTTCGAAGAAATTTTCCGTATGACCGGATGTTCGTTTGCTGCAATTGTAAATAAACTTGAGGAGTTTGATGACTTTGTGAGGGCTGGGAAGATTGTCAATGTTTCCGCCCTTAAATCTCAGTTGGATGCTTTACAAGGTCAAGGAAGCAATGTGAAAAAGCCACCGTTCAAAAAGAAGGAGGGGGATGCAACCTTTGTTTGGAACCAAAATCCTTCACCCAGACCTCGATACCAACACAGCCCAATCTACCAAACCCATTACCCTTATTATCCAAACCCGTACCCTGTATATGCCACTAATATCCAGTATCCTCGACCTCGCCCAAGCTACCCTAACCCACCTTCAGCCCCTTTTCAAATTTCCCAACCAAATCCACCCCAAAACCGACCTCGCCCACCATATAACCCAAGATTTCCTCCACCGAATAGACCTGGTTACAACCAATCTCACCCTTCTGAACCTTACAACCGACCCCCTAGCCGTACATTTACCAATTTAGGTAGGCCTTTAGACCAATTATATGAACAGTTAAAGGCCGCCGGGAAAATTGGTACGGTACCCCCTCCTACCTATCCATATGGCATGCCCGCCTGGTATAACCCGCAAGCTGTCTGTACTTATCATTCGGGGGCACCTGGACACTCGACTTTGGATTGTAAAGCTCTTAAGCATAAAATTCAAGATATGGTTGAAGCTGGGAAAATTGTAATTAGGAGAAGAGAGGCACAAGGACCGAACGTAAATAGAAACCCCTTGCCGGAGCACGCTAATATCGTTGGGGTTATTCTGGATGACACGGAGTATATGGAACAGGTCAAAGTTTTGGCAAGGGAAGCTGAGGTATTTGGGGTCATAGACCAGCCATTCATCATAGAGTTGCCATTCGAAAAGGATGGAAGCCCTTTTATCTTGGATTTCACGCCAGCTGAGAATGAGGCTTTGGAGCCCGTAGTCATTGAATTCCCGAAGCAAGAGCCTGTTTTAAGCCTGCAACAGGTACCATGGAATTATGATGAGTCTGATGTACAGATTGGGGAAAAGTCAATCGCAAAGAAGGAAGTGTCAGTGGTTACCAGATCGGGGAAGATTGCAAGTCCATTTGAAAATGCCGGTCCGATTCGAGCAAATAACTCCGAACCGCCTGTTAAACCAACAATCACTGAGAAGGAAGCCTTGGATTTTCTTAAAAGGCTCCAGAGAAGTGAATACAATGTGATTGAGAAGCTAAGCAAGTCACCTGCCCAGATATCCATGTTGGATTTACTTTTTTCTTCAGATGTGCATAGGGATGCGTTGATCGAGGTATTGACTAAAGCTCAAATCCCTAGGGACATTTCTGTTGATAATTTTTCGCACGTGGTTGGGAGTGTGTTATTCACCAAGCAAATTACTTTTTCTGACGATGAATTGCCGGCGGAAGGCATTGGACATAACAAGGCCCTGTATATAGTTGTTAGGTGCAATGGGAAAAGGCTGCCGAAGGTTTTGATTGATAATGGATCCGCGCTTAATATCTGTCCTTGGAGCACCTTAGAAAAGCTGGGATTGCAAGACATCAAGCTGAGGCCTTCAGGGACCATCGTTCGAGGTTTTGATGGAGCACAAAGAGAGCCAATAGGAGAAGTGGATTTAGTAGTTGAAATGGGACCCGCCCAGTTTCAAATAACCTGCCAAGTCATGCACTTTCCTAGTGTTTACAACGTTTTGCTTGGCAGGCCATGGATTCACAAGTCTGGGGCGGTGCCTTCTTCATTACATCAGTTGTTGAAATTTGTAGTAAATGACAAGCTGATAACTATATTTGCCGAAGAGGATTGCCTTGTAATCATCGATTCCGAGTCCAAAGAAGAGGGTAGCCGAAGCTCCACAGTGACCCCTCATAGCACATCTGATATTGTCTCCGTTAGTTGGATAACAAAGGAGGAGCAAGCTCTATCAAGGGCCAGTGTCATGATGGCTAAGGAGATGATCCGTGGAGGCTATGAATTTGACAAAGGGCTGGGACGAGATCTGCAGGGGATTTTAAAGCCAGTGGAGATTGTGGAGAAAAATGATTCGTTTGGTTTGGGTTTCCGACCAACTGCTAAGGATATCAGAGAAATGAAGGAGCGCAAGAAAGCGGAGAAAGAAGGAAGGCAAAGGGCTCTTGACATTCCACCCCTGCATTATACTTTCCCACGACCAGCCGAGGTGATCATGTCAGAAATCAACCCAGTTGACGAAATTGAAGCTAGTTTGGCCCAATTGTTCGTTGGGGCAACATTTGAAGACAGTGTTCCAGGCGAAGCTGAATTTCCTGACATCCCCGAAGGATCAATTCCCAATTGGACAGCCGAGTTCCTGCCCGTTCGGAAGGAGTTTCGGTAAACTGAAAGGGGTTTTATCATTCATGTGAATTCATGAAAAGTTGCATCTGTAAATAGCCAATGAAAACAATTTTCCTTTTAACTAACGTTTGTGCATGTAAATATTGTTAAGTTTTCGTTTCAATTTGCTTTCAATCAAAGGTCTTTATGAAAATGTACAAGTTATTCTTGTCATGTTGTTTTGTTTATTCATTTGTTTATATCTTCGTTGTATTGCCTGACCATTTGTTTGTTGTATGCTTATTTGCTTATTATCCCACATTCGTTAATTCTTTCAGATGGCCAAAAATAAAATTATTTGACCCTTTGGATATCACAATTCTGGAATTCAATAACGACAATCTCTATATCACTCATGACTTGGAGGTCTGTGAATCCGAACTCCAAAGCGAGAGTGATAATGAGGAGGTATTCGATTCTTTTGCAAAGGACCTTGAACAATATGAGGAAAAACCAAAACCGAACCTGGAAGAAACAGAAAAGGTTAACATTGGCACTGAGGATGAAGTTAAGGAGGTGCAAATTAGTATTCATTTGAATGAGAGGCAGAAAAAGGAGATGCTTGAATTTTTGACTATGTTCCAAGATGTCTTTGCATGGTCCTATGATGATATGACTGGCATTTCAACTGACGTGGTGGTGCACAGGTTACCCACAGACCCTTCTTTTCCACCCGTAAAGCAAAAACCCAGAAAATTCAAACCAGATATAAGCCTCAAAATAAAAGAACAAATTGAAAAACAACTCCAAACCAACATTATCATTGTTTCCCATTACCCTATTTGGCTTTCAAACCCAGTTCCTGTTCCAAAAAAGAGTGGAGAGGTGAGAGTTTGTGTTGACTATAGAGACCTTAATAAAGCCAGTCCTAAAGATGATTTCCCTCTACCAAATATTCACATTCTCTTAGACAATACTGCCGGACATGAGATTGAATCCTTTTGTGATTGTTTTGCTGGCTACCACCAAATTTTGATGGCAGAAGAGGATAGGGAGAAAACTGCTTTCATTACCCCTTGGGGTACCTTTTGCTACCGAGTCATGCCTTTCGGTTTAAAGAATGCTGGAGCAACATATCAGAGGACCATGACAACCCTGTTTCATGATATGATCCATCGGGAGATGGAGGTCTACGTGGATGATATTATAATCAAGTCTAAAAGGGCAGAGGACCACTTGGTTGATCTGAAGAAATTATTCGAGAGGTTACGGAAGTACAATTTGAAGCTAAATCCTGCAAAATGCGCCTTTGGAGCACCTGCGGGTAAGCTGTTGGGATTCATTGTTAGCAAGAAGGGCATAGAAATAGATCCGGCGAAAATCAAAGCAATTCGAGATATGCCAGTGCCGAAAACTCAGAAGGACGTGAAAAGCTTCTTAGGGAAGATCAATTTTATTGGGAGGTTCATCGGCCAACTAACTGCCACATGCGAGCCGTTGTTCAAATTATTGAGAAAGAATGTGCCGTTGTATTGGAATGAGGAGTGTCAACAGGCTTTCGACAAGATTAAAGATTATTTGTTGCATCCACCAGTCTTAGTGCCGCCCAAACCGGGCCGACCTTTGATTATGTATTTATCTGTACTCGATGGAGCAGTAGGGTGTGTTCTAGGTCAGCACGATGAATCCGGAAGGAAAGAACAAGCCATTTACTATCTAAGCAAAAAGTTCACGCAGTACGAGGCTAATTATTCATTCATTGAGAAAAGCTGCTGTGCATTGGCCTGGGCAGCCCAGAAGTTGAGACACTATCTGTTGAGTCATACCACGTATCTTATTTCCCGGTCTGATCCTTTGAAATATCTTTTGGAGAAGCCGATGCTGACCGGACGCCTGGCCAAATGGCAGATAATTCTATCAGAGTTCGACATTGTTTTCACTTCACAAAAGGCGGTCAAGGGGCAAGTTATAGCTGATCATTTGGCGGAAAATCCAAGGGATGATGATTATCAACCACTCCGTACTTATTTCCCTGACGAGAGGGTCCTATTTGTAAGCGCTGCAGATGATATAAGTGAACAAAGTCCTGAATGGAGGCTTTTCTTCGATGGAGCTTCGAATTCCCTCGGAGTTGGAATTGGAGCTGTTTTGGTGTCACCCGAAGGGAAGCACTACCCTGCCGCTGCCAAATTGCAATTCGCTTGCACGAATAACATGGCTGAATATGAAGCCTGCATTTTTGGTCTCAAAATGGCTTTGGAAATGGAAATCAAGGAGTTGATAGCTTTTAGTGATTCAGATTTGCTCGTGAACCAAACTTTGAAGCAATGGATAACCAAAGATTCAAAAATTCTACCCTACCATTGTAGTCTGCTCACTCTGGCCAAACAATTTCAAAATTTGGAATTCAGACATCTCCCTCGAGCCCGAAACGCATTTGCTGATGCTTTGGCCACCTTGGCTTCCATGATCCAGTATCCAGATGAATTAAAGATCGAACCAATCCAAGTTCAACTTCAAGACAAGCCTGCCCACTGCTGGGTTGCAAATGAGTCTTTTGACAATGTTCCTTGGTATAGTGATCTTAAGGAGTTTCTTAAAACTGGGTCTTACCCTCTGCATGCTGGTACAAAAGACAAGAATTTTCTGCGTAGAATGGCTTCCAAATTCTTCTTAAATGGAGAAGTGTTATACAAAAGAACCTCGGATTTGAACCTTTTAAGGTGCATTGATGAGGATGAGGCTCAATATATGATGAAAGAAGTGCATAGTGGCGTTTGTGGACCTCACATGAATGGCCATTTGCTAGCAAAGAAAATCATGAGAACCGGATACTTCTGGCTTACTATGGAGCATGATTGTATAGACTTTGTCCGGAGATGTATAAAATGCCAAATGCACGGTGACATTATACGCGCTCCACCCACTGAGTTGCATAGCATGACCGCCCCGTGGCCTTGTTCAATGTGGGGTATGGACGTGATTGGTACAATCGATCCTCCCGCTTCAAATGGACATCGATTTATATTGGTGGCGATCGAGTACTTTACCAAGTGGGTTGAAGCAGAGTCATTCAAACATGTCACGAAGAAGGTAGTGGCCAATTTCCTGAGAGATCACATCATCTGTCGCTTTGGAGTACCCGAAACGCTTATCACGGACAATGCCAAGAATCTGAACAATGACATGGTAGATGGACTATGTGAGCAGTTCAAAATCAAACACCGCAATTCTGCCATTTATAGGCCTCAGATGAACGGAGCTGTGGAAGCCGCAAATAAGAATTTGAAGAAGATTATCCGCAAAATGACAGAAAAGCATCGCGATTGGCATGAAAAGTTGCCTTATGCACTCATGGCGTACCGGACTTCTATTCGGACATCAACTGGGGCAACACCTTATTCACTAATGTATGGAATGGAAGCTGTATTACCAGCCGAAGTTGAAATTCCTTCGTTGCGAATCCTTATGGAGGCTAAATTGGAGGAGGCTGACTGGATAAAGCAGCGCCATGAGCAATTGACGTTGATCGATGAAAGGCGATTCAACGCTATCTGTCATGGTCAGTGTTATCAAAAGCGTGTGGCCCGGGCTTACAACAAAAAGGTCCATCGGCGGGCATTTGAAGAAGGTGACAAAGTGCTAAAGCGAATTTTGTCGATGCAAGATGAAGCTAAAGGCAAATTTGCTCCAAACTGGCAAGGGCCGTTCATCGTCCAAAAGGTATTACCTGGCGGAGCCCTTATTTTAGCAGAAATGGATGGACGAGCATTCCCTCAACCCATCAACTCAGATATGTGCAAAAAGTTTTTCATTTGATAATGCAAATTTTCTTCAGAAATTCATGCAAATGGCGAAATGCAAGTCAGGCCATCTTCTTTTACACTAAAAACATTTTATCTCTACTTGTCCCCTTTGAGCCATCAGAATTGACAAATTTCGCTTGATAACCCCTGAGAATTGCAAACCCCACACTGGGGCAAAATTTTAATTTTTGAAAGAGAGATGAGCAAAAGAAAGGGAAAAGAACCCCACACTGGGGCAAATTTAGTTTTCAAAGAAAAATGCAAAAGCGAGGAAAATGCAATGAAGAAAATGCAAAGAGTGAAAATCCGATCAAACTGGGGTAAATTTTCCCCGGTTTCGTTCAAAATCGGAAATGATTTCAGAATTGGGCAATCTCAGTTTATTTTACCCCTGGCATCGATTTTGCTTTCAAGCCTTAACCTTTCTGGAAAAACACCCCACCTGACCTCATTACAAAGCCCAAAGTCCTGGCTTCCGTCATTTGTTGCATTTCTATTAGCAAAATTTGATAATCAACTGGCAAGTGATGTCCGTAATGCCTTCTCCTAATCTACAAGGGAAGTGCATTTTACTGATGCCTGGAACCTTTAACTCATATTTCTGAGTCAATCATGGTCGAGATGTGTCTTTATTCTTTAGGTGAAAACCCGAAAGGGCGCCTCGTAAAAAAAAAAAAAACAAAAAAAAAAACAAAAAAAAAAAAAAAACAAAAAAAAAAAAAGCAAAACAAAAAGGGTGGGGGCAACCTTGGTGAAAACCCGAAAGGGCGCCAAGGTAGGTTTTCTCAACAGACAAGCTCAAGAAGGAACAGCTGGTGACCTGGTGCATTTAGGGTTTTCCTCATATTTGTGATACTTCTGCCAATATCGGGTTCCAAAGAGAAAATATTCAAAGTCTTGAATATGATAGTCATCGGCTAAATTTGTATTATTCTTTACAAATATTCTTTTGCAAAATGTATCTTTATAAACCTCTTGGTTGTTCTCAATTATTTGTGTATGAATGCTTATGATTGTATACATTCTTTTGCATGCTCATTTTTGCTTAACATAGGAAATCATCTTGCATATACGTTGATTTTATATGACTAATTTTCATGCATCATTCTTGCACCATCGAATTCAAATGAATGATAAACCCTGAGGTTTGTGCAAAGATAGGGGATTCAATCATCAGTTACAGGGAGTAACATACAACAAAGCTACCACCTGGATTGGGTGACGTGGTAAATCCGTATTTTATCAGTCTCAGAAATTGAAAGGTTTCAAGTTCGACTAAGGCAGACGCCGCCGAGCCGAAATAAAAGCATCACAAGACTTATGTTTACACGATTCTCTCAAGGCAAACCGGATCAAACAATGGTGGCAAGTCCATTATTTCTTCTTTTCTTGCAGGAATGTTGCATTCACAAACAAAAGCAGTCACTCTCTTTTTGGCACCTAAACCGATGTCAGACAAAGCTTCCCAGTAAACAAGGATAGATGTTATTTGCAAGACTCGATCATAAGAAACAGCATCAGCTATCGTTTCAGTCACAGAAATCCAAATTTCCCTCTTGGTACAAAAGTTGAACTATTCTCAGGTAAAAAAAAAAAAAAAAAAAAAAAAAAAAAAAAAAAACTCAATTCATTGTTTAAACTTCCCCAGTGAAGTCCCGTTTTAAATTCCTGTTCGGGTCAGTCCCGTTTTAAATTCCTTGTTTCAGTCCCGTTTTAATTTCTCTGTTCGGGTCAGTCCCGTCCCGTTTTTAAATTCCTGTTCGGGCCAGTCCCGTTTTAAATCCTTGTTCGGGTCAGTCCCGTTTTAAATTCCTGTTCGGGCCAGTCCCGTTTTAAATTCCTGTTCGGGCCAGTCCCGTTTTAAATTCCTGTTCGGCCAGTCCCGTTTTAAATTCCTGTTCGGGTCAGTCCCGTTTTAAATTCCTGTTCGGGCCCAGTCCCGTTTTAAATTCCTGTTCGGGCCAGTCCCGTTTTAAATTCTTGTTCGGGTCAGTCCCGTTTTAAATTCCTGTTCGGCCAGTCCCGTTTTAAATTTCTGTTCGTCCCGTTTTAAATTCCTGTTTCAGTCCCGTTTTAAATGTTCCAGTCCCGTTTTAAATTCCTGTTCGGGCCAGTCCCGTTTTAAATTCCTGTTCCAGTCCCGTTTTAAATTTCCAGTCCGTTTTAAATTCCTGGCCAGTCCCGTTTTAAATTCCTGTTCGGGCCAGTCCCGTTTTAAATTCCTGTTCGGGCCAGTCCCGTTTTAAATGTTCGGGCCAGTCCCGTTTTAAATTCCTTGCTCGGGTCAGTCCCGTTTTAAATTCCTGTTCGGGTCAGTCCCGTTTTAAATTCCTGTTCGGGTCAGTCCCGTTTTAAATTCCTGTTCGGGTCAGTCCCGTTTTTAAAAATTCCTGTCCGCTCGAATCATTTTGCAGCCGAATACCACAGGTAAGTATTTGGTGTCTACTTCTTTGTCTCAAGTTTTTTCAAAACTCAAACAAAGAGGGGCAAACTGTAGACACCAAATTTTTAAATAATTTGTATGTTGCATCTAATTCATGATTTTGTTTTAGATTGTCTGCATTTTAGTTGTTACCTTTTTATTTGTCTTTTATTTGCTAATTATTTGTCATATTAATTTTGTTCACGTTTTAGTTTTAGTTTTAGTTTTAAGTTTTAACGTAAAATTTGTGAAAAAAAAAGAGAAAAGAGGAAAATGATGAAAAATGATGAAAAATGAAAGAAAAGATCGAAAATGGTAATTTTGTTATTTTTAGTTTGTTTATTTTGATGTGTTTGTAATTAAAATTGTTGTTTTTATTATTATTTAGTTTTACTATTATTTTTGTTAAATTATTAAGTTGAGAAAAGAAAAAAAGAAAAAATCAATCCTATTTCTGCCGGTTCCAATTACACTTCACATTCCAGCACTTTCCAGCTCTAAGCCGACTCACATCCACTAATGCACACTACTATATCACTCCCAACTCACTACAGCAGTTAAGACAGCACTTCTGTTTCCCTTGTCTGCCACAATCCGAGAGTGAGAAAGAGTGAGAGCCGAACTCTTTGCTTCGTTCTTTTCTGTTCGTGAGCTGAAAAAAAAAAAAAAAAGAAACCTGCTGCTTTGTATCCTTGTACCCGTGAGCTGGTGAAGGGTCTGAAAACCAGGCCTCCTCCATCCTAGTCGCAAGTTGGAGCAAGGGAGAGGAGGAGCTGGCAGGCGGCATTTCTGGATAGCCGAGAGGAAGAAAAGATTGCAGCTGCTAGTCGTGGGTTTTAGGCTTCAAGCTAAGGTAAATTCTGGACTTAGATGAATTGTTTATAGGTTGATGCAGCTGTCTATACGCATGCATGTGGGTTTGTGAGGTTAGATGAGGAATTGAGACTTAAAAAAATCTGGTTTGGAAGAATTGGAGCTGCCGAAAGTTTAAGCTGGAATTTGTAACTCTAATTAGCTAATCTGTGATAATCTGAGTCTAGATGCACATTTAATCAACTAAAACCTGGATGATCAGGATTTGCATGAAGGTAGTTAACCTTGATTAAGTCAGAAAATTGAAAAGATACAAAATCAGGTTGCATGCAAGCCAACCGGGAGCAGGATTGTTTGAAATTCTGGTTGAGTAATGTTTTGATGTTGTCCGAATTTGCTTATGGATCAAAATTGATAGATAGTTTCTTATTTGATGTTACATGTAAGCTACGTGGTCTGAATTTTGATTGCATGGCTGGAAATGTTATTGGAAGTTGCTGGATTGCTAAATCAATTTTCCAGCTTAGCCGATGGAGCTGTTTTGGAAATTGCATGGGTATTTTAGCATGAAATTTGCTGGAAAGTGGTTGATTTTCACTTGGTTAGGTGTTTGACTAATTAAAATTAGATGATTAAGCTTTGCAGGAAGTTTATTGGTTCGGCTAAGCAAGAAAAAAATGAAATAGTGAGCGGCTACATGCAAGTTCATCCAAGAATGGTGAACAGAATTTCTGGATTTGTGGATGTTTATAGTAGCTGTCCGAATTTGATCTGAACTAGAAATGATAGTAATTTCATTAAGTAGCCTTGCATGTTAGTTTTGGGTACTTAACACAATGATTCAACCGAGGTAAATTCGGATTCATGCCCAAGCACTTGCTGGAAAATGCATTTCAACTTGCCAAATCAGTTTTATATGTTCCAGATTTTTCAACTTGCTGAACGTATTTTATTTGTGTTTGCACTGGATTTTGCTCAGTTTTTCTTTCTATTTGTTTGGATGATGGCTTGCTGCCTAGTTTAAAGCCTTGTGTTTGGATTTGATTGTGTTTGAAAGCTGGATTTTGTAAAGTGCCGAATTGCAGAAAGTTTGCTGCGTTTTTTTTCTATTTCATTCTTTTGCTGTTTAGTTTTCTTTCTACCTTTGATGATTAGCTCCTTCGTTGTTCTTGTTGGTTTGGAGTTAAGTTAAGCAGCTTGTTAATTAGTTAGAGTTAAGATGTTGTTTTGAGAAATATCTAATCAAAGCTTTGTATTTGAATTATAAATCTGGTTTGCACGATTGAAATGGAAAGAAAAGCTGCGGCTGGAAAAATATGCTGAATGCATGAGCTGCCTTCTGTCTTTGCATCAGTTTTCTTCTATATTTGAGTTTGTTTGAATTCTGAATGTGTGTGTTATGATGTTTAGATTAACTTTGAATGTTTGGTTGAAAGATTTTTGATCAAAATGAGTGTTGAGGTTGATATCTGTTCGTGAGAATGCAAGTTGCGATGGTTTCTTGGCTGCAGAAATATTTGTTTTGGTTGCAGAATGTTTGCTCACGTAGCTTGCATGAACCTGCATGGAAATTGTTTCAAAATTGCCTTTGAACCCCCCAAGTCCCCCCTAGCTCACTATGGCCCAAGTAATTTGAATACTTAATCAATTTAGTCCCTCAAGCTTCTCCATGTTCCACAAAAGCCCAAGCATGTTCTCATTTCTTTACAATTAGGTCCTAAGGTGGGTGTACTTTGAGTCATCATTTGGCCTTTCATTGTTTTTTTGGGATTTTTGAAGCTCTTAAATTTTTCAATTAGTTTTATTTGGTTGATTAATGGTGGCTATCGAGTTTTCAAAATGCATGTTTAAATCATTCATGGACCCTTGTTCACTCTTGGACCTTCAAAACTCCATAATGTTTGTTTGAACCTTGTTATTTACTTGGGGAACTTTTTGTGTTTTTAAAGGTTTCAATTAGGTTCAAATGATTGAGTAGTGCTTGCTTTTGGGTCTTTAGTAGATGTTATGCTTAGGGATCGGATGATCATGCCTTTTGCCTTGGTCTTTAAGTAGTTTTGACTTCATTGAGTTGCAATTGAGGGAAAGTTTGATGTTTTGATGGATTCAAATTGTTTAGTTTATATCTTATCACTAAATTGGTGCATTAATCTTTTGTTTTTGGTGATTTTAGCCTAAGTTAGTCTTTTCTTGGTTGAATCTAGCCGAGTTGAGTTTGTTTACTTCCTTAGTATCACCAACGGGGAGGTATAATCTCTTTTACCCCTTTTGTTTCTCTCCTATGTGGACTAATGTGCTAATTGAGAATTACATGTTTACTTGGCTTTCTTAAATTTGCTTTAATTCCTTTCATTTTAAGTATTTCTTTTATTTATTCATGGGGTATGTGTACACCTCTTGGCTTGTAATAGATAGGGCGTAGCAAGTAATTTGGTCCATTTTCCCTTTCCCTTTTGTTTTAGTTAGCAAATGTAATGGTTGCATGCCTATGTGTTATATGTTAAATGCTTTATTAGGATTTTGCATCTAGTCAAGCATGCTAAGTGTTATGTGCTACGTGTTTATAAGTGATTCGCATGTCTACTCGCTTTTTATAGTGTGGATGAATGGAATGAATGAATGTACGTCACCACACTAGTCCAACGCTAGTTGTGGCTTCTTTTATCGTTTCCACTAGTCCAACGCTAGTCGGAATTCATAGGAGGGGCTAGTCCAATGTTAGACACAATAGATTTTTTTTCCTTTTTCATGAAGTGCATGATCACCACATATCACGCATTTTTCCTTAGTTTATCATTTGGTATGTTCCTCAAACCCCTTCCCCTTCACTTTAGGACTTGCATCTCATGCTAGTTATAGGGTTCATTTGCGTGAAAACCCCCTTGGGTAAGGGAAACGAGCGAGTGTGGCTTCAAAATAGCCTTAGCACGCTAGTTTTCCCTTCTAATCAAAGGGAAAATTGAAATCACAAAAAAATAGAGGTCATCCCCGTACCCGACCTGATGCATTCCTCTAAGTTCATGCATTTTCATATCATTTTCTCACTATTTCTCTCACTAAATATATATCTTAAATCCACATGCCATAATCACACACTTCTTCACTTTCTTTATTTTGTCCTTTCACACATTGCACCCATTTTACTTATATTTACTATTTTTCGTTCACTTACACACGAGCACTTATATTTTCATCCATTTGCACACAAACACTTTTCTCAAATTGCACACATGCACTTTTCTTACACTTTTCACACTTGCACATATTTGAGTCTTCATTTGCATTATTTGCGATTTCTATGAGGGCTTTCCTTATTTGGCCGTCACAATTCATGTGAATGGGACCAAAAGCCTCATAAGAGACATTTCTTAGATTTAGGATTGCATTTCTCATCCATTAGTCATATCCAACTTGCAATACATACCTTGGGTAGAAAAGTTTAGGAAAATAAGGGTTAAATCACGCAACTAGCCTTGGCTAGGTCGAAGGGGTGCCTTGGATTTTTATCCTTGCCTTCCCCTTCGTCAAATGTGACTCCCGAACCTTTTTCTTTGGTTTACGTGGACTAGGAGTCGTTTAAAAGGGGTTTCTTACTACTTTTTCCTATTTTTTCTTTAAAAATTCATTTTTTGGTGACTTGGTACACCTTAACTCATTACCAAGTGGCGACTCCAATTTTTATTTCAAAAACCCTTTTTAAACTATAAATTTGGGTCAAATCGTCGCATTCTCAACCCCCCATTTAGACCCATTTTTTCTTTAAATCACAATTCATTTTCCAATTGAATCAAAAAATACATTTTTTAAACCATTTATTTATTTTACTAAAAAATGGGGCGCGACACTTACCATTTGTCAAGCATGTCTGGACATCTGTACGGACTCCTTGTGGCCATTAACCTTACTAGTCATGTGCTCATCTATTATATATGAATTATTCCTGTGAATCTTTTGATGTATGAAACATGATGACAAATCTCCTCTTGCTTATGGGAGTTGGCATTTTCAGTTCTCATAATCACAGTGCTGCTCAAGTTTAATGTTTCTAGATTTTTGCATCATAGCATATTTTCTTATATGCATTCTGTTCTTTGGGATAATTTTACAAGTCCTTTGGGTTTCTGATTGACGGAATGTATAACAGGGAGCAGTACTTGCAGGTTGCTTCTATATCAAAAAAAAAAAAAAACTCTTAGCAATTAAAAGTGTCAGCATAGAATTTGATATCCTAATGTTGTACTATAGCTATCCTAACACTTTCAATTATCAAGAAAAGGGATTTTTGTTGGCAGATGGGATGTTATAACATCATAGTTTTCCTGACACGTTTGAATATATGAGCCTATCCCAACATTGGAAGAGACAACACTCGTCTGAGGTGTGATGAAAGGTAAAGTGTCAGGTTAGATTATCTATACTGACACCTTTAAATGCCGTTAAAGGTCATTTTTATTGTAGTGGTGTATAAAGTAGCAGCACAGGGAATCTCTCTATGAATATTGGGAGAGATTCAAAAAGCTATGTACAAGTTGCCCTCAACACCAAATAAGTGAACAACTTCTAATCCAATATTTCTACGAAATTCTTCTTTACACAAAAGGGAATATCAGAAATGCTGCAAGCAGAGATGCACTGGTAAATAAGACTTCTTGAGAAGCATGAGAATTGATTAAAGGGATGGCAGAAAATTCATAGCAGTTTGGTACACTAGAGGATGTCCTAGCTCATTGAGTGAATGAGGTAAGTTTATTATCCATTCAACAAATTCATAGCATTTTGGTACACGAGAGGATGTCCTAGCTCATCGAGTGAATGAGGTAAGTGTATTATCCATTCAGCAACAGTTATCTGAATTAACCTTTATTATTTGACAGATAGAAGTAGGAAATATGTAGTAGGTCAAGGCATGTGAAATTTGAAAGGATACAAGTCACCCTATCGATAGGTGTCCAATGTTGTATGATAATAGTGCAGAATAGGTGAACATGGCAGGTAATGTGATAACTCCTATTCCAACATATATAATCCGGATTGGAGGGATCATCCAAATTTCAGCTATGGAGGAATAGGCAGCAAATTTTTTTTTCCAATAGACAGTCAAGGTTCCAGTCATAATACTCACCAAGGCCTCATCATTCCTCTTCTAATTTAGGTACATCTTTGGAAGATATAGTTAAAACATTGGCTTCTAACACTTTGTAGTTTCAGCAAAAGACTGAGTCAAGCATATAGAATTTAGAGAATCAAATGAGTCAACTGGCGACCTATGGTTAACTGCTTAGAAGCAAAGATGGAGGGAAGATTGCCATTGTAACCTGAGATGAATCCAAAGAATGTGAGTGCTATAAAGCTCAGGAGTGGGAAGAAATCGAAAGATCTAAAGGAGTGATCCCAAATGATAAGAGTGAGGACCAATTTGAGAAGGAAATTAAGGAAGAAAGGAAAAATGGGGCAAAACCAAAGGTACTTTCAAACTCTGTGGTTAATGTTAAGTCTAATCCACTAGATTTTCCTAACAAATTAGAAAAACCAAAAAAGCAAGACAAGAAAAATGATATTTTTGAAATATTTCAAAAAGTGGATATTAACATTCTTTTGTTGGACGCGATCAAGCAAGTGCCAAAATTCGCTAAGTTTTTGAAGAAATTTTGTGTCAATAAGAAGAAATTGAGAGGGGATGAACAAATTGTAGTAGGTGAGACTATCTCGGCAATTTTACAACGGAAACTACCACTTAAATGCGGGGATCCAGGTATGTTTACCATCCCTTATAAACTTGGACATTCTAGAATTAGTAGTGACATGCTAGATTTAGTGACTTCTATTAATGTGATGCCTAAATATATTTATGATTCCCTAAATCTATAACCTTTAAAAGAAATAGGGATAATAATTCAATTAACTGATCATTTAAATGTTTATCCGGATGACGTAATTGAGGATGCATAATTCAAGCAAATGGATTAGTTTTTCTTGCTAATTTTTATATGCTTTATATGGATGATGAAAACTCTCCAAATTCATCATCCATGTTTGTTAGGTAGACCATTTTTGAATACTATCCAAACTAAGATTGATGTGAGTTAAGGTACACTTACGATGGGATTTGATAGAGAAATAGTTCATTTTAATATTTTTGATGAAATAAAACATCTTATCATCTCTTATTTTCTGTTTGATATTCATGCTATTAACTCTACTATGTAAGAATTTCAAAAGTTTAATTGTAGGGGCAAATTGAAAGTTGCTGCAAACAAACATCATAGGTTGAAAATAACTTATGATGTAAAAATGGGTAAAAAGTTAAAGAAGACAATAGCACTCAATGGTGATTTGGATCTTGAAGAAATTTCATTTATTGCAAGAAAGTTGAATTACATCCAAATTGAGAAATGATACTTTATGTCTAACTAAGGACATTAAAGAAACTTGCCTATTAGAAGGCAACCCCATTCATTTTTAATTCATTTTTATCACTTTTATTTTAGATTTTTTATGTTCTGTGTATTTGATTTTGATTTTTTTATTTTAGTGGAGAAGACTACTACCAGGTAAGGCATGCCCGTGCCTAACCGATTGATCAGTTCTTTTGACATGTTCAAAAATTTCAAAAAAAATACTGGTCAAGAAGGCGTGCTCGTATCTCTAGGGTGTGCTGGTGAGATTAAAGTTTTTGACCAGAAGACTTCATCTCCTTTAGGCATGCCCGTGTCTTGTGCAGTGCACGAAAAAATTAAATTAAAAAAATAAAAAAAAATAAAAAATATTTTCTTTGTTCTTTAAGAAACCCTAATTTTTTTATTCTTTTTCGTTTCTTTCATTTCTTTCTTTATTCTTTGTTTCTTTTCCTTTCTTCCAGTTGCATGACAAACCCCATGGAGGTTTCTGGTTCCAATTGGCAACCACTTGCCATCATCGTGTCACTATTCATTACCGCCTTGCCACCATCCATCACTGTCGACTGTCACACCATCTTTTCTGTTCCTCGTCCATTATTACTGTCGTCACTGCTCGCATTTCAGCAATGCCGTTTGTCAATTCGTTGGGCTGTCCGTTGTCAGTTTTGTAGCTGCCGTCCATTGTTGGCATCATAAGATTGCTGACCATTCACTAGTCGTCCATTGGTCATCTTCCTTCAATTGACAATGCTATTCATCAATCTAAATCTCCACTTGTTTGTTGCCACTACTATCCGCTAACCATTTTTCCTACTAGTTTATGTTGCTTACTCTGTTGGGACCCACAAGTTCTCTCAAGACGTAATTCCACTCACATCGGTCATTATTCCACTCCTGGTGTTATTGGTGGAGATCCTTCTACAACTGTGCTACCCCACCATCTTCTTGGATGCGTAGTTTCACTGGTAGCGTGAGCAGATTCAATAGATGGATAGTTGTCTTGCCAATGTCTTGCTCCACGTTTCTAAGATGACGCAAAATTTGGCTACTTACTTCTATTCCATCGAGTTTACCCCACATTTT
Source organism: Coffea eugenioides (assembly GCF_003713205.1). NCBI lineage: Eukaryota > Viridiplantae > Streptophyta > Magnoliopsida > Gentianales > Rubiaceae > Coffea > Coffea eugenioides. The sequence goes on from NC_040039.1 coordinate 8,646,973, forward strand.
GTTCCTAATCCTTAGTAGTGTGATACTCTTCTCCTTGTTCCGGAAAGTTTTGTTATTCCTTTATCTTCATCTTTTGTTCTTTATTTTGTACATTGGGGACAATGTACAATTTAGGTGTGGGGAAGGGATTATGTTAGATAGGTTTTACTTTGCCTATGTTTTTTCTTTCTTTGTTGCTAGTTCTTTCTTTATGGTTATGATGAATGCAATTAAGGTGCGAGCATGAGTGGTGTGATTATGCTAGTTAGGTATCTCATTTTCTTGACAATGGATTTGATTGATAAATGTGCTAGATTTGACATATGTTTAACCATTTTGTGAGATTTCGAGCCTGTTAATGAGCATTTAATCCAAATTTTCTGCGTTTCTTTTGTTGAGTAGTTAGTGCACATGGTTTTGTCATTCTAAAACTTTTGTTATGCATATCAAGACCACATTTTTATTGAATTTAATGCATGAAAATAACAAGGGCATTTAGGATTAACCCTTTTTGACTTTCTCAAAAACTTGCCCTTACTTTATGGATCGTTAGTGAGCCATGTTTCAACCTTTGACCCTTTTTTTGTTTAATAGCCATAATTGTTACCTAGAACCTTTTGTTTAGACTTTCTTGTTGAATCTTGTGTCGAAAATTGGCTTAATTTCATTGCATGGGAATTTGATGTGTTGATGCAAGACAATGAATTGGAGCTATCAAGTGTTCGCCAATGAGTACACTTTGAAGGTGTTTGTGTTTGTTTTAAAAAGAAAAAAGTGAGAAAAAAGATGAAGAAAAAAAATGAGGAAAAATCTGAAGAAAGAAGAGAAATGTGTGTTGTGAAGTGCTTTTGGCCATGATTGACATGTTGTGATCATTGACGAAAAACCCAAGAATATGCCTGTGCTTGCTATGTTGGTGAAAATTGTCAAAATGCCTTCGAAAGTGAATTAGTGTGACAATGGTTGTTGGATTCATAGTAACGTTTTGCATTCTCTTTGATGTGTTTACACCTCAATTTACCCTTTTATCCTAACCCTTGCCTAAAACCCCGTTACAACCATGTTCAAGTCCCTTGGATTCTTGTATTGAATTCATAGTAGGTGGTGAAGATGTGACATATGAGTAAGCTTATGGTAATATCACTCTAGAGTGTTGATTTGAGAGTTGAATTATACCCTATACACATTCGAGAGTGATGAGTACATTTGTTTCAATCATTGTGATGAAAGTTGAGTCCGGTGCATTTAGATTTTGATGAAGTTGTTCAGAGAATTAAATGCTTATGCTAGTATGTTATGCTGTGACATGTTTATTATTTTGATTGTGCTTCTGAGTTATGATATGCTTGAGGACAAGTATAGTTTAGATGTGGGGAATTGATAAGGTGCATTTTTATTAGTAAATTTGTGAATATTTTTTCCTTGATTTTGACCACATATTGCATTAATTAATGGACTCTACTTATATTTGGCAATTGGTGTTAATTGTAGGGGTGTGGAACAAAGAGGAGTGAAATTGGTGACTTTCCATAAGACTTCTGTGTAGTTAGGCGTGGTGCATCCAAATAAAGTCCAGAAAGTTCGAGATTTTCACTCGTGTTTCCAAATCCTAATATGTTCCAGTAGCGAGCATGACTTCTTTCCAGAAGTGAAGACTTCCAATTTGAATAGGACACTTAGTAGTCTTATTTTATGTTTCTATTTTATTATTCCTTTTCCTGGAGAAGCATTGATCAGTTGGCTAGAACAAAACAAGTAGAAAACAATTAGTCATTAGGATTCGGGTGTTCTATTTTTTTCCCTCATAGTAAGACAACGATTCTAGCTCTCCTTTGGCCATATGACCTTTGTAGTTTTTCACACTTTTGCGTGGGTTAATTCCATGAGGAGCAACTAATTTTCTCTTTCTAATCATGGGACAAATGAGCATTTGGTTCAACTGAAACTAAGAGATCGAATTAATTTTATTTCTTTTTTATTTTTATTCGTATATTTTTTGGTTTTAATGCTTGTGATTATTTGGTGGTTTGAATATCAAGGGCCCAGTATTTGAATTAATCTAATAACATACTACCAATTAAAGCAGTTAAATCTGTAATTATTTGATTACCTTAAATTAGTGGCAACTTGCATCATTGGATTTGTGTTTGGTTAGAACACGCCTTTTCTAGTTCCTAAGACAATTAGAAGATTGAATCCTATGATCGTACCTAGGGTTATTTTCTAATTAGGAAAATAGTTAATAATCGTAACTTAACTATCGACACAGTAATGAAAAGTTGATTATTAGAGATTGATGGCAATTATAACCTGTTTATTAATGAATAAATGAAATTATCATTACATGAATGGCTAATTGTGTGAACCACTTCTATAGTTTCTCCAAGGCTAGAGCTCTTGTTATTATTGATTAATTTTAATTTATTTTATTTATTTAATTAAGTGAATTAATTTATTTTATTCTGCGGAAAAAGCCCCCATTAAATTCTTGCTTGAAAGGAGACAAATTTTCCCAATCCTTGTGTAGACGACCTCACTTACCATAATACTCAATTATATATTTTTGTAAGTAGAATTTTATTATTGTGCAAGTGGAATCAAGACCTATAAGCAGGGGGCATCTATCAATTTGTCAATACTTTATAGTAGAGTTCAAGACTTAATTAATTTCAATGCAGTTCATCAAATATATTATCTTATACACTAATCATTGACTTATATTTATTTTGATGATCATATAATTGTTGTTTTTTTCTCCCAAAATATGCCTTCAATGTTTAATATAGAATAAATACATCACATTTGTTTAAGTATTATAAAATTTTCCTATGAAGGAGAGAATATTCTAAACCATGAAAAAGAAATATAGCTATAAGAGTTAAGTTTACAAAGTTAAAAGGGGACAATATAATTAAGATAGACAATTTTACAAAATTGAGGGAAAGGGGCTAATAAAATGCAAAATGAAGGATTCAATAAATATTTTAGTCAATTTATTTTTTAAAACTTGAGGGGGATAATTGTCCACCCTTATAGACATATGACTCCACTCCTGCATACATATGTTACAACATATGTATGTGTGTATGTGTGCGTTTATATATACACATTAATATTTTCTTCCAACCGAATGTCTAGTTTTTCCAGTGTTTCATGAGTAACTGGTAGTTTTTGAATTTGAATATTGGTCCTTACTTTTTCAAAACTAAAAACACTCTAAAACCTTCCACTTTTGCGGGATATTTTGAGCTATTTTAATCTTCATTTGAATTTGAACTATTCATTGAACTTTACGAGATCCAATTCTCAGCCATTGAACTTGTGAGGACTCGTAAAAACTATTATTTTATGCCTAATTTATGGCTTAATAAACTATTTAATTGAATTTTTGCCACGAGGAATATTTTCTAGCCTTATTAGACCTAAATACATGGAAATATAACTTCGTTATATTTTTAAAGTGACTCGTTCTGAAAATTAATTTCCTGGAGTACGTTTAGTAAAAATAGTGAATAGTACTTGGAGATTTTATCCGCGTAGTAGCACAATAAGCTTGGAATATTGAAGACTTGTACTATGGTCCTAAAATAGGTAATCTTATGAATAAATACTCAAGTGATAGTTAGTAGTACAATCGTTATAAGAATTTCTCGGAAGTTTCGCGTTATATCGTTAAAATTGACGGTACGCGTTTTCACACGCGCGACTTTATTTGAGGGACTTTAGACCCTTATTTCGGGACAATTAAGAGTGAATAATATTTACATGAATATATATGCATTGGAGGTTTAGTGCATTAGTGAACCAAACGCGCGAGAAAATCGAGCCGTAATCGCACCAAACGGCCCCTAATGAGAGTTGACTTTTGGGTGAATTTCCACCACTTATTTCACCTTCTCTTGGAAGCTAAAGGAAATCAGATTTCTCTCCATCTTCTCTCTCCTCATAGCCGACCAAACACCCTCCTCTCTCTAACTCCATTGCTTCAAAATTTCTGCTCACTAATCTCACTCAAAACCACCCCAAATCATCTCCAAATTCAACCAAACTTGCACCACACCTAGCTTGACACTTGAGGAGCATTTTGAGCTGCAAACAAGGGCTGGAAATCACGGTTTTTCTGGGGTAATAGAGGGCCGAAAATTCTGCTGAACATCAACCCAAAGTAAGTGATGATCCACTCTTGGAAACTTGAAGTTTGGAAGCTATCTTACCTTGTTAAGTTCATGCATGCATTTGGTTAGCTTGATATGGATGTAAAATGTGATAGTGGGCTCTTTGTATTCCCACACTTGGGTTGTTGTTGCTGATTTGAGGATCAATGTTGGATTTAATGGTAGTTTAATGGTTATAATGATAAATTTATGGAGTGTTATTGTTGGGAACTCAAGTAGAGGTCATGACCAGAAATTGCCGAATCTGCCCCTGTTTTGTTCGGCCATGATAAGGCCCATTTTTGGTGATTTATTGGCATGATCCTGATGTGTATATGTTATATTATGTGTGTAGAAATTTTCGTTGGAAAACATTAACGATTGGATGGGCAAATGAATTTATTCATGAACTAGGCATGCTGGAAAATTATTTTCGGGTAAAACTGTCCAGTGGTTGTATTTTGGCCATAACTCTGTCCTCGGGTGTCGAAATCAAGTGCCGTCAGTGGCGTTTGAAACTAGACATTCCTAGCTTTAATTTGAGATAAAATGCACGTTCTGATTATTTGTGAGTGATCCGAACCAAACGTTTTAAGTTAGCTGTCCTGTCTCTCGGATTTGCTGGAATGGCTTGTTGAGGCAGCAGCTTGAGGCTCAATTTTGAGCTGGTTGCTTGCCGAATTTCAGAACATTTCCTTCTGTGAACTTTTAGTCCCGTGAATGTATTTTCTAACGCCATAAACCATGCCTCATTCCGAGTTAAATTGATTGAGTTGTGACTAAAACAAGAGGACTGCCCTGTTTTGGAAAAACGTAGTATTTGGACTGATTTGGGGCAAAACTTGGGAATGATTTTATTAATTGAAGTTCTTGATGCTCATCACTTACCAAAGGTATCATGGATGTGTCTTAGACCTTTGTTTCACAAATGAACCATGTTCGGATAGTTTTCTTGGTTAAACGATTTGAAATTGTGAAATGAAAGTCACAAGGCAGATTGCCTTAGAATTTTTCCTGAACTTTGGTTGACTAATTAACTACCTTCCCGAGGGTATTTTTCCCTGAAATTTGATAGAGGAATACCTTGCATATAGGAGTAAAATACTGCCAATTTTGGCACCAATTCAAGTTCGTTTCGATACCGAATTAAATTGCTAGTGTTGGAGGTTCAAAACTGGAAATTCTTCTTCAGTCTTGAATCTTCCTCAACTTTGAGCTACCGTATCTCGGTACTCGAAACTCCGATTCTTGATCCGCTTGTTTTGTTATAAACCTCACTTGTAACACTAATTGAGCTGTAAATTTCAGAGGCCGGTTTGCAACATGTGAATCGTGCCGAATTTCCAAAGTTGGCCGAAATCCAACTTAATTCTGCCTTGTACGCCGAACCTGTACCTTCAAGCTCATTTTTGAATACCTTCCACTTAGATTCATGGAAAAGTGTCTTTTAAGAACTTTTAGTACTTTCTAAGAGGTTTCCAACGGTACCAAGTTTTATAATTTTGGACCTACTGAGTCCAAGATCTGATTTTTCTAAATTTGACGCGCAAAGCTGAAATTTGCTGATTTCTTAGAAAATGAAAATTTGAAAATTTGTTACTCCTTCTTGATGATAATTGATCGCTTTAAACTTGATTTCATGAAGGAAATCAGTTTTTCTTGTGTTAATAAAACCTCACTTTTGAACCTTTATTTTGAGTGGCTAAGGTTCTTGGTTTGAGGTATTGACTAGTCCAAATGAGCGTAACTCCTTTCTTGATTAATACGTGATTGTGAGTGAAAAATACTTGTTAATTGCTTCAGGTGCTCAAGCGAGTCTTGAAAAGAATCCCGGAGGGGACAACTAAAGATTTTCTCGCTGAATTACTTTTGAATTGGTGAGTGTCAAGTGCATGACTTGTCGTGTTTACTTGATTTACCTGCTTATATACGTGAATATCACTTGATGAGACGAGTGTGTACTTTATCGCACTCGCTCTCCTTTACTTGCACTTTACTTGTATTAACTTGGTTTTCAAAGTCGATTGAGTGAATCTCGTCGATTAAAATATACCCGTTTTCGTGTGCGTGTCGTGTTGCCATGCATGTCGTGTATGTCGTGCGTGTCTTGTTGTCGGGTGGAGTGAACCTCCTCGACTTATGGGGACGCCCAATTCTCTTAACCAATCTTGCAACTCGAGCCGGCATGGGCTTGGTCGAGAAGCTTGATAAACCAAGAGAGTAACAAAACACAACTTGATCTTTTGAGATCTTGTTCGGCATACTCGTGGAGTATTGCCCTTTTCGTGCGTGTTCAAAAATCAAAACTTGATCTCCTGAGATCTCGTGTGGCATACTCGACGAGTATCGCCTTTTTTTTTCGTGCGTGTTTGGTTTCGGATCCGAGAGGGTGGAATGTTGGTCGGAGGAAGTAATAAGTGAAGTTTCTACGGATAAAATACCCACCAGGATAACGGAGTGTCATCACGAGGGGGTATCGGATCGAGCCGTGGCGAAGCAAGAGGAAAATAGCTCCTGAGAGCTCCTATATCCTTGAATTGCTTCTGTTTATTTTTTTTTCTCGCTCGAATTGTAAATTACTTGAATATTGGGATTGTTATTTGAACAACGTGCTTGCATGTGTGTTTTCTTGGCCTCACGAACGTTTCGCTCACCCCGTAGATTTGTTTTCCTTAACAGGAATGGATGGAGTGAAACTCGTTGGAACCCTTTGGATGTACTTTTGTATTAGGGTTTCAATTGTAATTGACTAGACATTTTGGCTATTGTATATATTTGGGAATTGATGTATCTTTTGGATCCTGACGTAAGAATTGGATAACGGATGTATTTTGAACACGTGGTACAAGACTTGGATATTCGATTATGGAAGCGATTTTTCCTTATTAGACTGGTATAAATTGTTTTATATTGTTAAGTTTGAATTGATTTGTCTCGAGTCCTGGCGAGAGCTAGGCAGGCGTTCCGCGGATACCCTTGGGTTCGCCCTTGGGAGAAGTGGGGGCGTCACAGTTGGTATCAGAGCTTAGGCTTTAGATCTTTGTAGTGTATCCTAGGCTTAAAAGTTTAGGATACCGGACTGTGGGACTGGTTTGAAAGTTAAGCGACTACTTGTAGGAAAAAAAATCAGAGTAACTTCGCGTGGCCTCTGCACGGAGTGAGTTTGGGCCAAGACGTGATATGGTCCCAATTATGTGAATATGTATAAAAGACTAAGTATTCTTCTTGTGCGTAAGTTGTGAACTATGAAAGTGGTAAGTGTAAAACCTTTATCATGCTATTTGAGGTAGATAGATATGTACGTCAGGTAGGGATCTTAAACTTTGTTAATTTGCACTTGGGAGCGTACGGCCTGAGTTGTAAATTCTCTTAGTTCTGGATTCTTGTACTTGAGTACTAAATACTTTTTCTGAGAGAATACTTGCGACTTCGAAAGGGATATAGTCTCGTATATTATAGCGTGAATAAAAATCATAAGTGGTTTTGAGATAAATTCTGATGGCAAAGGTCAGAGCCCGGAGGATTCTTGTATTGGACTTGAGATCTCCATTATGGGAAATGAACGAGAAAAAAAAAACTAGACCCTTTTGACTGATATAGTTAGAATTGTCAGGGGTGATGCTAAGTGTTGAGGCCATTGTATTTTGCATGACTGTATGGCCTACTTTTGGGGCACTTGTTTGACTTTAGTCTTCTGTGAGTAAAAGTACTTTTGTGGCACCTGTGTACTATATTTTTGTGATTTTCCCCTGACTTGCTAATTGTATGGATTTTGACATGTTAATGAATGTAAATTATTATTATTATTTTCAATGTTTTCGCAATTGGTCCTTGTTTCAAGTATTTTCTCGCGTAATTGATTTATTTCTTGCACTAGGCATACTTAGGTTATGGAAGGGTTAAGAAGGGGTCGAGGCCGTGGTCGAGGCGTGGGCGAGGGACTGGACAAACCCAACCTCAAGGGGATGAACAAGGATCGGCCACTAGACCGACCCAAGGACAAGAAAATATGGAGGTTAACCAAATGGCTACTGCCATTAATAGGATGACTGACATCCTAGAACGATTAGCTGAGAGACAGGAACCAGTGCCAGTTAACCAACCTGGGGCCAGGATAGAGGGGAGGATAGAGCCTTAGAGAGATTCTTAAAGTTCAACCCACCTAAGTTAATTGGTGAGCCTGATCCTGAGGTAGCGGAGAATTGGCTAGAAAGAATGACTAATATTTTCGCAGCCCTAGATTATGCGGAGGAGAGACGAGTAACTTTTGCTGTCTTTCAGTTTGAGGGTGCAGCACGTGCTTGGTGGGATATGATAAGGGGAAAATGGGAAAGAGCACAAACCCCTTGGACTTGGGAAAATCTTTTAGGAGAATTTAATGAGAAGTTTCTCCCGCCCTTAGTTCAAGAGAAACGGGAGGACGAATTCATAAAAGTGAAGCAGGGGGCGTCTAGTGTGGCTGAGTATGAAGGAAAATTTACTAGACTTTCTAGATACGCCCCAGAATTGGTAGCCACTGAGAGGAGAAGGATAAGGCGATTTGTACAAGGACTTAACGTGGAGATTCAAGAGGGGTTAGCAGCGGCCCAAATCTCTACTTTCACTGAAGCCCTAGAGAAGGCGCAGAGAGTCGAAAGTGCAAGGCTGCAAGTTAAGGATTTTCATGCCAAGAAAAGGGGCACTTCTAGTCATCCTCTTGGACAAGCAGATAAGGGTGCCCCACCTTCTAAAAAGGAAAAAGGAACGGGAGGAGTAGAGACATCTGGTACACAAAAAAAGACTCAATCAAGAGGAGGCCACAATGGAAGGGATCAACCGAGGGAGACTCCTCCAAGTGGTCAGCCTGTGGCTCCTCAAGTTATTTGTGGTTATTGTCGCAAGCCTAACCATACAGAGAATGAGTGCTGGAAGAAATCGGGAAAGTGTTTGTATTGTGACAGCACTGAGCATCAGATCGCGAACTGTCCAAGTATACCGAATGAAGGAGGTAGTACTCAAAGGCTTGAAAAGTCAACTGCAAAGCAGTCTAGTGCTAGAGGAAGTCGATCTAAAGCACCAGCTAGGGTTTATGCATTAGGCTATCAACAGGTTTCCAATCCCGTTAAGGTCATTGAAGGTATGATTTTTGCTTTCTATTGTTTAGTTAAGGTTCTAAGTGACTATAGTACGACGCACACTTTTACAAAATCCTAGATTCATGAGATAGAATCAAAGTTTGACTACTAATTGGGTCAGTAGAAATTGTGAAATGGGTTGCAGAGTGTAAGTTATTGTTTGACCTGATAAGTGTGACTATTAAGGGGTATGACTGTTATCCTAAGTGTGAATTTCGAGGACGAAATTCTCTTAAGGGGGAGAGGATGTGAGGACTCGTAAAAACTATTATTTTATGCCTAATTTATGGCTTAATAAACTATTTAATTGAATTTTTGCCACGAGGAATATTTTCTAGCCTTATTAGACCTAAATACATGGAAATATAACTTCGTTATATTTTTAAAGTGACTCGTTCTGAAAATTAATTTCCTGGAGTACGTTTAGTAAAAATAGTGAATAGTACTTGGAGATTTTATCCGCGTAGTAGCACAATAAGCTTGGAATATTGAAGACTTGTACTATGGTCCTAAAATAGGTAATCTTATGAATAAATACTCAAGTGATAGTTAGTAGTACAATCGTTATAAGAATTTCTCGGAAGTTTCGCGTTATATCGTTAAAATTGACGGTACGCGTTTTCACACGCGCGACTTTATTTGAGGGACTTTAGACCCTTATTTCGGGACAATTAAGAGTGAATAATATTTACATGAATATATATGCATTGGAGGTTTAGTGCATTAGTGAACCAAACGCGCGAGAAAATCGAGCCGTAATCGCACCAAACGGCCCCTAATGAGAGTTGACTTTTGGGTGAATTTCCACCACTTATTTCACCTTCTCTTGGAAGCTAAAGGAAATCAGATTTCTCTCCATCTTCTCTCTCCTCATAGCCGACCAAACACCCTCCTCTCTCTAACTCCATTGCTTCAAAATTTCTGCTCACTAATCTCACTCAAAACCACCCCAAATCATCTCCAAATTCAACCAAACTTGCACCACACCTAGCTTGACACTTGAGGATCATTTTGAGCTGCAAACAAGGGCTGGAAATCACGGTTTTTCTGGGGTAATAGAGGGCCGAAAATTCTGCTGAACATCAACCCAAAGTAAGTGATGATCCACTCTTGGAAACTTGAAGTTTGGAAGCTATCTTACCTTGTTAAGTTCATGCATGCATTTGGTTAGCTTGATATGGATGTAAAATGTGATAGTGGGCTCTTTGTATTCCCACACTTGGGTTGTTGTTGCTGATTTGAGGATCAATGTTGGATTTAATGGTAGTTTAATGGTTATAATGATGAATTTATGGAGTGTTATTGTTGGGAACTCAAGTAGAGGTCATGACCAGAAATTGCCGAATCTGCCCCTGTTTTGTTCGGCCATGATAAGGCCCATTTTTGGTGATTTATTGGCATGATCCTGATGTGTATATGTTATATTATGTGTGTAGAAATTTTCGTTGGAAAACATTAACGATTGGATGGGCAAATGAATTTATTCATGAACTAGGCATGCTGGAAAATTATTTTCGGGTAAAACTGTCCAGTGGTTGTATTTTGGCCATAACTCTGTCCTCGGGTGTCGAAATCAAGTGCCGTCAGTGGCGTTTGAAACTAGACATTCCTAGCTTTAATTTGAGATAAAATGCACGTTCTGATTATTTGTGAGTGATCCGAACCAAACGTTTTAAGTTAGCTGTCCTGTCTCTCGGATTTGCTGGAATGGCTTGTTGAGGCAGCAGCTTGAGGCTCAATTTTGAGCTGGTTGCTTGCCGAATTTCAGAACATTTCCTTCTGTGAACTTTTAGTCCCGTGAATGTATTTTCTAACGCCATAAACCATGCCTCATTCCGAGTTAAATTGATTGAGTTGTGACTAAAACAAGAGGACTGCCCTGTTTTGGAAAAACGTAGTATTTGGACTGATTTGGGGCAAAACTTGGGAATGATTTTATTAATTGAAGTTCTTGATGCTCATCACTTACCAAAGGTATCATGGATGTGTCTTAGACCTTTGTTTCACAAATGAACCATGTTCGGATAGTTTTCTTGGTTAAACGATTTGAAATTGTGAAATGAAAGTCACAAGGCAGATTGCCTTAGAATTTTTCCTGAACTTTGGTTGACTAATTAACTACCTTCCCGAGGGTATTTTTCCCTGAAATTTGATAGAGGAATACCTTGCATATAGGAGTAAAATACTGCCAATTTTGGCACCAATTCAAGTTCGTTTCGATACCGAATTAAATTGCTAGTGTTGGAGGTTCAAAACTGGAAATTCTTCTTCAGTCTTGAATCTTCCTCAACTTTGAGCTACCGTATCTCGGTACTCGAAACTCCGATTCTTGATCCGCTTGTTTTGTTATAAACCTCACTTGTAACACTAATTGAGCTGTAAATTTCAGAGGCCGGTTTGCAACATGTGAATCGTGCCGAATTTCCAAAGTTGGCCGAAATCCAACTTAATTCTGCCTTGTACGCCGAACCTGTACCTTCAAGCTCATTTTTGAATACCTTCCACTTAGATTCATGGAAAAGTGTCTTTTAAGAACTTTTAGTACTTTCTAAGAGGTTTCCAACGGTACCAAGTTTTATAATTTTGGACCTACTGAGTCCAAGATCTGATTTTTCTAAATTTGACGCGCAAAGCTGAAATTTGCTGATTTCTTAGAAAATGAAAATTTGAAAATTTGTTACTCCTTCTTGATGATAATTGATCGCTTTAAACTTGATTTCATGAAGGAAATCAGTTTTTCTTGTGTTAATAAAACCTCACTTTTGAACCTTTATTTTGAGTGGCTAAGGTTCTTGGTTTGAGGTATTGACTAGTCCAAATGAGCGTAACTCCTTTCTTGATTAATACGTGATTGTGAGTGAAAAATACTTGTTAATTGCTTCAGGTGCTCAAGCGAGTCTTGAAAAGAATCCCGGAGGGGACAACTAAAGATTTTCTCGCTGAATTACTTTTGAATTGGTGAGTGTCAAGTGCATGACTTGTCGTGTTTACTTGATTTACCTGCTTATATACGTGAATATCACTTGATGAGACGAGTGTGTACTTTATCGCACTCGCTCTCCTTTACTTGCACTTTACTTGTATTAACTTGGTTTTCAAAGTCGATTGAGTGAATCTCGTCGATTAAAATATACCCGTTTTCGTGTGCGTGTCGTGTTGCCATGCATGTCGTGTATGTCGTGCGTGTCTTGTTGTCGGGTGGAGTGAACCTCCTCGACTTATGGGGACGCCCAATTCTCTTAACCAATCTTGCAACTCGAGCCGGCATGGGCTTGGTCGAGAAGCTTGATAAACCAAGAGAGTAACAAAACACAACTTGATCTTTTGAGATCTTGTTCGGCATACTCGTGGAGTATTGCCCTTTTCGTGCGTGTTCAAAAATCAAAACTTGATCTCCTGAGATCTCGTGTGGCATACTCGACGAGTATCGCCTTTTTTTTTCGTGCGTGTTTGGTTTCGGATCCGAGAGGGTGGAATGTTGGTCGGAGGAAGTAATAAGTGAAGTTTCTACGGATAAAATACCCACCAGGATAACGGAGTGTCATCACGAGGGGGTATCGGATCGAGCCGTGGCGAAGCAAGAGGAAAATAGCTCCTGAGAGCTCCTATATCCTTGAATTGCTTCTGTTTATTTTTTTTTCTCGCTCGAATTGTAAATTACTTGAATATTGGGATTGTTATTTGAACAACGTGCTTGCATGTGTGTTTTCTTGGCCTCACGAGCGTTTCGCTCACCCCGTAGATTTGTTTTCCTTAACAGGAATGGATGGAGTGAAACTCGTTGGAACCCTTTGGATGTACTTTTGTATTAGGGTTTCAATTGTAATTGACTAGACATTTTGGCTATTGTATATATTTGGGAATTGATGTATCTTTTGGATCCTGACGTAAGAATTGGATAACGGATGTATTTTGAACACGTGGTACAAGACTTGGATATTCGATTATGGAAGCGATTTTTCCTTATTAGACTGGTATAAATTGTTTTATATTGTTAAGTTTGAATTGATTTGTCTCGAGTCCTGGCGAGAGCTAGGCAGGCGTTCCGCGGATACCCTTGGGTTCGCCCTTGGGAGAAGTGGGGGCGTCACAGAACTATTAGAACATCATTTGTATTCTTACCATTGATGGTGTTTGTGAGTTTCGTTTGTACATCCACACTTTCTAGAGTGTCTTTAATCTTCTCGTATTCTGTAAAACTCGTAATAATGTGAAGTTACTCTAAAGAGAGTGTAAAAGCCTTGAATCAAGAGTAATTGGTGAATTTATGGCATACGGTTGATCTTCAGCCTTTGGATTTTCACCCCACAAATGGCACGCTCAGTAGAGGAACACAAAAGTTGGAAGAATTTTGAGAATGGATATAGAAACTAAAGAAGATGACCAAATCACTATAAATACACTGTTTGCATTTATCTTCCCTATATTCTCAACTTTGATTGGTTTTATCATTTGGTTGATTAAGTTGATTTTATTGTCCTTTAATTGTGTATAATAAGTTAAAATACTTATAAACTTCAATCATAATTTCACTCCCACTTAGACTGCTTTAGCCCCTAGTAGGTACAATATCAATGGTTAATATTTCTCTGTGATTTTGCTTCTCAGAAACATATGGTGAATAAGAAAATCCTACAATGACATTAATAGTAGATATTAAGATATGAGAAACTTAAAAAGGTTTCTGTTAAGTTCTCTATCTAAAATTAGCATTTATTGTGTTCATTAAAGATAAATGACAAGCATGAAAGACAAACGATATACAAGATTTAACGTGATTTGACTCCATTAATGAACCTATATCCAAGGAGAGAAATCCGTTTTTTATTATGAGAGAAAACCCCTATACAGCAATACAACTTAAAATCAAACCCAATCCCTTATATACCATCTCTTATCTCCCAATAACCCTCTCTCACCTCATGTATAGGGATACATGTTGTCCTTGTGTGACATTTCGTAGTATGTCGAACCCCATCTATTTATAAGATACCATACTTGGCCAACACCAAGTAATAACCGGAAATAACTGCTAATTCCTAATCCCATACAGAATAGGAAATAACTTTTAATTCTTAAACTCATACAAATAGAAAATTCTTTGGCTACTATTTCAAGTAATTAAAACCACACAAATTAAAAAACCTTCCTAAAAAAATTAAGCCAATTTTTTAACAAATCTTCACTTTGGCAAAAAAATTTTTTAGCAACCATTTACCTTCAACTACTAAATAAGATGGTACCGAACTACACATCCAAATTAATACAGTTCTGACACCTATTTGATTCGATTGACAAATGAACATATGTAGAGTCTAAACTCCTATTGACTCGCGAGAAAGTGTCTCAATTCACCATTTCTCTTCATAAGATTTTTTCTCACCACCACTTACAACATCAGAATTCCTTTCTTTATTTGCAACTAGTGAGGTAACGAAGTTGAAAAATCATCATACTTCTTCCCATCTTCAGGACTGTCTCACCATATGTGGTATCCAAAACTTCACCTACAACGTAAAACTTGTAGCCATTAGAGTCTTCTAGTACTTGGAAATTATATCCCTTTATTTTTTTGAGACACATGCCACACTACCCAAAGAACATGACTGGAATCTAAAAATCACCGAGATGAAGTATCAACCATTGGAGTTGTGACTTTTCAACCATTGGAATTGTGAGAAAATCTCCACTGATTCATGTCCAAAATCAATATTGGATTTCACCTTTTTCTTGACCATTGAATCACTTGCCTAGATTTATCGTCCAGTATCTCCGCACTTTTCGGCTTTTCACCCTTTACCTTCGATGCTTCTTGCCAAAGTCTTGAAATAAGAATATCACCTAGTAAATTGTTTAATTGGCAATAACCTTCCCTGAAGTTCCAAAATATCAGTTGCCTCCCCTAAAACTAAGTAGGTGGTATCAAATTCAGCCCATTTGAGGTGGACGATCAATATAAAATATGTATCAAGAGAGAGAAAATAAATATATTTCATCTCTACCCTCAAGATTGTCATTAGTGAATTAATTTATGTTGAATAGTTCAAAGGCTTCTAAAAAGAATCAAATTTCAGGGGGGTGTATGTGAAATTGATGAAGAAAGGCAAGGTTGCTATTACAATTTGGAATACTTCTTACGAACGGCTCTTTGTCCACCAGATTTTAACAGTAAAAAGAAACAGTAATCTTGCATGCTTCTCTATATAATTGGCAAAGTGAAGCTGCAACAGATGACAATGCATCTTGTTAGGTGGTTGCTGAGCTAGAACAAAAGCAAACAAAGAAGTATAAGCTGAACCAGATGTTTACAGAAGCACATGGCTTCTTCAAGCCACATAGATGCATCATGGAATTCTCTAATTTCATTTTCAATCAGAAACAGATATTGCCATTATCATCAGAAGGCGACCATTAAAATTTCTAAGAGCCAAAGGAATCCAAAGAAGCTTTATTTCTGCTGACCAAATTCTAGATTCTTTTAGTGGTTTGAAGGGCCTAAAGATAGTGAAGTGAGCAGCCAAATATTAGAAAGACATTCAACCATGCAAAGAGAAGATCAAGTGCAAATTGGCAAAGTTGATCAGTCGAACTCCATAGTCAAATGGCTGCTTATAATGAACCTTGTATTTTTAGCTATTTATGTTTTTATGTTGATTGTAAAAGAGATTAAATGAGAACTTATTTATAATAGTAAAGAACCAGATTTTGCACATAAGTTTCCAAAGTAGTTATTGAATACCACAAGCATTGATTACACAAAAAAACACAGTGAAGAAGTAATATTGCACATTAAATTTTAGTTTCTATTCAACAACCATTTGATGCTACATAGTTGCAGTAATACAAAAGCTTTGAATGGGTAACAAATTTGTGTCTACCACAGTCAAATGACACCACTCAGGTGTCCAGTTGATACCAAAAGATATATTTCTCCAAAAGATCAAATACCAAAGTTAATACCAAAAGATCAGATGTCACATTTCACCAATGTTAATACCAAAAGATTAGGTATCATGTATCTCTATCATCCAAATGACAAAAGACTATTAATCACTTAAAACCTCAAGCTGAAGCTGCTACTGATATTGTAAGAGTCATGAGTAGTTGAAGCATTAGTGTTGCCAAATGTTTCTACGTGGGAACTTCCACAAGATGTAGTGCAATAGTAGGTTGAACTACAGTTGGTTGAGCTACTACTTTTGAAGTTTTCCTACTGAGATTAGATGTAGCAGATGGTGCAGATTTGTTTGAGGGCCTTCCCCTCTGAAGTTTTGGTTGAAGCATATATTAATATACATTATTGAATTAGTAGAGATATGCAGTAAAAGGGATTAAGGGATAAATACCTTTCTCTTCACAGCATTGGTTGTTGTTTGCAAATTTAAATCAACATTCATGGCAGTAGATTGAGTTGGGGGACTTGGGTTGTTACCCTAACTGGAAATCACAATAGGCACACTGCCATCGACATGATCCTGCAGAAATAATATGACAACCTTACCTCCTCCTAAGGCATGCCCAAGGGTTTGGCGAACCGCCTACCTAACTCTCGCTAGAACTCACTTACGCACCACAAAATTTACAAAATAACAACCTCAATAATAAGAACATTAACAATTACAACCTCAAATATATATAACCGTGGACATCAAATGTCCAAACAATCTCTTAATATAGCCAAGGAGTCAACCTTACAAAATAAAACCAACCAAGCCCGCTAGAGAGCTAAGGAGTGCTCACGTGAGCAACTAACCAATACTTAGACAAAGACTATGTCTTCTCCACTCCTACTCTCATGTTTTCACCCTTGTAGGGAAAACAAAATTTATGGAATGAGCTAGAAGTCCAGTGAGATTCCAAGAAAACAAGCAAGTAAACTAGCAGGCATGATACCATTAAGTCAAACCTAAATAGAGCAGGACATAATGCATAGTAAAGCAGGTAATCAGATAGATCATGCAATAGTGTACAATAAAGAACACGTTTATGGCAAAAGATATGGGCTACTCTCAGGAGCAGGTTCCACCGTAGCTTGTCCAGGGTCCGTTGACTCTCCGTCAACCATGGAATTATAATGTCCGTAGATCACCACTAAACGTTGATCTCCATCCACCAATCAACCCCCTGCCAAGCCCGAACACCAATCAAGTACCCAGGATTCGTCAATCTCCTCGACCGAGCCCTTGCTAGCTCGATTCAACCAACTAGTCCTGGGTTCGGCTTATAACCCCAAGTATTCAAATATTCAAGATCCAGGCCCCAAGTATTCAAGTATTCAAGATTTGGACTCCAAGCCTCAAGTATTCAAGTATTCACGAGTGGAGTCGTTGGCTGTGACCCAACGCTCACGCAAGTAATGATTGGAGACGTTAGCTATCACCTAACGTTCCGTATTCAAGCATGTCACGAGTTCTAGTCATGAATTCAAGTCACGAGTAAATAGGTTAGGAGTTTCATCCTTTACCCAAGGTTGCCCAACTTACCCGACCACTCTAAGGCTGGTCTTAAGCAAGAGCTCCAACGAGGGCTCAGTTCAGCCGTTACCGACCTACATTCATGCATACGCATGAGTAACCCAAGTTCTCACTTAACTGACGTCTTGGATAAGGGTCCAAGGGCCTAGTTCAACCGCTACAAGAAGATATACAGCCGGTCTACAATCATGCACGTGTACATGCAAGTCCGCATGCAAGATCAAGTATTCCAAGTTTATGAAGGTCGAGTGCACATGAGGACACACTCACCTAGTCATGATCAAGTCACAAGTAAGCTCAGTATGTCACGTTTTCAAGCATTTCAAGTATTTCAAGTCAAGATATACGTTGCATGTAAATCATGTTACTTGTATATGCATAAATGAGATATCAAAAATTTAATCAAGTTAGGTCAAGCGCGATAAAGTACACACTCGCCTAAGAAATGACAAATCAAGTGCCTAGCAATTCTAGCAACAAGTAGCATGGAACATGCAGTTGAAACACTCACCAGTTCAAATAGAGCAACATTAAACGTTCGTCTCCAGGTTATTTGTGTATTCACCATCAAACCCTGAGAGCAACCAAGATAAAATATTATGGACCAACCATCTAAAACTTAGATGAACCAAGATCACATTTAGGCTCAACTATGAGTCATATGTCTATCAAGTTGGCCTCTAAAAAACACAAAGTTTGAAGATAAATTCGAAGATGCAAATCACGGAAAATCCAAGTAGATACTAGGGCAATGATTCAAGTATAGTTTTGGAGTGAAAAGAGGGCATTTGAACCCAAGAAACATGAATAACCAAAGAGTTCCCTATTTTAATCCAGCAGCAAAACAGTGGAGAAAAACAAGGTAGTTCACCTCTTTAAGTTATGATATTCACTCCAATTCAACCCCCCATTGTAGTTCAAGGTTTTAGCAAGTGAAATGAGTAAGATTGAGTCCAAAAGACCACCAAACCAAAGGACTTTAGGCTAAAAGACAGCAGGGTATAAAGCTGCCTTGCCTTCCACGAATTTCCAGCCATGAAACAAGCACAATCATGGGGTTTTTACCTACCAAAATGCATGATTTTCACCCAAGTTCCACACACAAGAGTCATAACCAGTGTTTGAAACAAGATTTGGCCAACACTCATCATGAAAAGGTCGAGGAAAAACAAGGTAAAGTGCATCACTATCCACTCGGCCCACAAGCAAAATTTGCAGCCAGCAAATTAGAGAAAATTTCCAATGAATTCAACACCTGAGTAAAGTTTAAAGGTTTACCATGTATCCTAGACAAGTTTACCACAAAATCATCTCAAAATTAACGGAAACCAGGCTGGTTCCTAATCGACTAGCAAGCAAGGTAGAAAAACAACAAACCTCCCCCGAGTTTCCTTAAGTTTCTCCTCCACATTTTAAAGCTTAACTTCATGGTAAAACATCCTTATTTCCAGTGCAATTACACAATATATCATATCCAACATGTCATGAGTTTAAAATCATCAATTTTAGCAAGGAAAGTTGAAATTTGTAGCGCTCGAGTACATTTGAAACGGAAAGTTTTCAGCGAGTATCATTCCTTTGAAAAATCATAAGTTGAGTTATAAGTATCAAAAAATCATACAACTTGGCCCGTTAAGAACTAGACTTGAAACATTAACAATCTATAGAAAACACCTCAAAGAGATTTAGTTCATAAATTGGTCTAAATTGGGTCACAAGTTACTACAACATTCCAGTTTTTACTTGTGCATGGCAGAATTTTTAGTCAACTTTGCCGATTTTTTGGTGTGTATATAAAATGAACCACAGCTCAAATTTTATACCATTAGAAATCTCTCTAAGTCTAGTTTCAAACACAATAAATGGAATTCAATTCCGACTTTTGTATACAAAGTTACAGCAAATTTCTCAAAGCTGCGCAAAGCTTCCTGCGAAATTTCCAGATTGCTAATAATGGTGAGAAAATGCTACTTTCACTAACAAAACCTTACTCCCTTGACTCAAGTTCAACATACACTTGTAGTATAAAGTCTCCTAAGGTGTTTTGAGTAAAATTGAACTTAAAATCATCATGAAATTTTGGAAATCAAGGCTAAACATCCAGCCCCTGTTTTCAGCCAGCAAGCACATGGTTTCTCAATTGTTTTTCCAATCATTCCTTCAATCAATTTTCCAAGTTTAACCAAACCTGCCAAGCAAATCTATAAGATGTTGTCACCTACATAACAAGAGATATGTATAGCTAAAATCTCAACAAGAAAACCACCATATTTGCATATTATATCCAAACCCTAAGAACTCAAGCATCAAGTTCATGAATCATCAATTTGGAAAACTTTCAAGATTCATCACAAGATTCACTTATCTTAAACATAAGACAAAGAAAGAAGGAAAAACTAGCATTTTGTTAGTTCTTTTGCCTCCAAAACAAGATGAAAACCAACCAAGTCTTCTACCCTTCCAAGCTTATGCCAAGGTTGATGGCCACTCCAAGATGGAAGCTAGTTTGGATGAAGTTTTCTTCCCCTTTTCCTCCTCAATTTTGTCCCCCCCTCTCTCTCTCTCTCTCTCTCTCTCTCTCTCTCTCTCTCTTGTGTGTTTTTGTTTTCTTTTTTGCAAGACAAGGAATGGAAATGATAAGGTCAACTTAGCCCTTGAAGTCTTTAACTAATAACTCTTGGTTCCAATGATAACACTTGTCAAGTTTTCCTTTAATGTCTATCTTCATTTGGCTTAATTCTATTCAATTGCACTAAACCCCTTTTCTCCTACTAAATTCCACACACACCCCACTAAAAATCGCCACAACCTCGCTAATATTGTGAAACTTAACATGTACCAAAGTATGAAAGATAAACTCTTGACACAATCATTAAGTATTCAAGAAATTAAGGCAAGTGAATGAAACCAAAAGAAAGTATAGATTTACTTATTCTGAAATAAAGAAAATTATAAGAAAAATATATAAAAAAAAAATTTCGAGTCCTCACAAATAACCCATGCATTAGTACCAATGTGCCCTGTCATCATCACATCATATGCTATGTCAAAGTAAAAGAATTCCAACCCATAGAACAGATCCTGCAAGGCCTGTATTTGCAATTCTTGTTCCTGGCTTTGCTTTTTTTGACTAACCTGCCATGAGAATTGATTCCAAATTACAAGCTGCATCAACAAAATCATTTTTGTCAATTAAACCACTAGACCGAACCTTTAGAGTGCCACTGCTGCTTGTATTATTTTGTCTCACAGGTGCTCTTTGGCATGTTCTAGTATTATGACCAAAACTTTGCAGTTTCCACATCTCAAAGTAGTGGAGCTGGTTCCACATCTCAAAGTGGTTGACCTTTTGCTTGAGATGGAGCTGGTTCATCAGGTCCTCTTCTTCTATTAACTCTTGGACGACCTGGAGCTCTTCTCAATGGTGGTAGAAGGATACTTTTCGGGTCACATCAGGTAATGGAGGCCATCTCTCCTCGTGAAGAGTTGGATGGATCATGCCACTGTATGCCTTGAGATACATTTGTGTCGAGAAGCATGGATCACAGTATTTCTCCAATTTTTGTCTTGTGTATATAATTCCTAGTGCACCATGTTTGTAAGGGAGTCTTGACAATTGAAAAGCACCATAGTCACATGTTTTTAGGCTCAAATTCACTATAAATGCTCTGTCATCATCACCAACTTCAAACAAATCCTCATTTGCCATTTGCAGTGAACATCTCATAGAAGTCTGAGCAATTTCCTTTAGCTTTGAGGTAATGTTTGGAGGGAAAGTAGAGGTCCAAGTGCAGGCTTTTTGGTACCTTTTGTGCAACTTTTTCATAAATTTTTTCCTCAAACCATTAGCAAGGTTCAGTATTGGTTGGCCCCTTAAGTCTCCAATCCATGCATTGAAGGATTCCGTGAAGTTGTTTGTGACATGGTCAAATTTCATCTCTGTTGAGAATGAATGCCTAGCCCAAGTAGAGACTAGAATCTTGGATAAGTATCTCCATGCTTCTACATAGGGGTGGGCAAAAAAATCCATCAACCCAAAAACTCAAGCAATCTGATCCATCCCGCACCAAAAATTAGGATATCCGATCCGGTTTCTATCAGTGGAGCAAATGAGGGTCGGGTACCGATAAAATTCGGATACGGATACGGGTCATAAAATTAAAAAAAACCCACGGATACCCAACCTAGGGGTATATTACACAAATATTAAAAATATAGGGGAAATTTTATAATTTTCTTAAATTATTAACCATAAAGGCCTAAATCCATCTAACTTTCACTTCCCAAGTTTCTCTCTATCTTCACAATTCACTCTTTAGTCGACACTCAATATCTCCTCTCCTTCTCTTCAATTTTCACCTCAAGCAGAAGCTGAAGCAGCGATGGATGAAGAAATTATATATATAGTGAACGAGTCCAAAGATGTACTGAGAATGTACAATCCAGTGAAGGATGCATAGGTACAAATAGTGGAAAGTAAGATGCTCCAAGGTGCACAATACGTGGCCACAGCCGGTGGAAGAGTGTGTATAGTTGGTGGCTGTGGCCTGGAGATTGTGGTGGTGGACATGGCGGTTTTGCCTCCTAGATTTTGGGTTGTGGATACTCCACCTGGATTTCAAGTAGTAGCAAATTCATGTCTTGCTCAGGATGGGCCATTAAGATTTTCAACCTCCGGTACTTGATTCCATGCCTGAGGAATCGGCATTTTTTTTCCAAATTCATTTCGGTTCATTTTTACTGGCTTTTTTTGGCCGATATTTTTAATTTAATTTTCTTCCTTTATTCTGGTCTTGAAAGGAATATCTTGTACAATTCCAGATACATTAAATGCTTAGAAGTTGTGTAGTTGTTTTTCTCATTTCTCTATCCAGTGTTGAAGGATTTTCTTGTTGAAATCTTTTTGAGCTTGTTGAAACATTTTCAGGATCATAGCTTCTAAATGAGTAAGTTGTTTTTGTCCTTCTTAACATGTGTGCTATTAATAAAATATATTTTCCTTGGACTGGACTAGTAAACAAGAAATAGGGGCAGGTACCGTATGCCCACCTTTTTTTTAGGTACCCGCAGACAAGCAGAAGAGATTAGGATCAAAAAATAGTGATCTGATAAGTTAGGATCAGGTCAGTCAAATCACGTTCAGGGCGAGTACTCTGCCCGTGCCCACCCCTACTTCTATATTGATGTCCTTGATACTTTGCATTGCTTCATTGTGGCCAATTGCATCATAACTCTTAACAGCTTGTTAAAAGAAGCTGGTCAGTAACATTCCAGGAAACTAAGCCTTGAAGTTACTGCAAATGTGCCTACAACTGTATCTTCCAGTCACAAATGGCAGTAGCTATTCATACGCAAGGTTCAACCCCTAAATGAAGAGCAAAACTAGTCAGAGGAAACCAAGGCACACAACAGGTTGTAGAAATTTTAACTGATAAGATAAAGTATTTAATACCTATCTTTACCTCCCCAGCAGAAACCTGCAGCCCCTATAGCAGTATATCCTTTGCTTTTCAAGGCAGAAATTACTTTCTTAGCATCCTCAGATCCTTTGTCCTGAAAGCATCATATGTAAATCAAACAATATCAATGCTTATTGTGAGAAATCCTATGCCCCTAAAATTTGAGATCAGATAATTTTAAAGCCTCTTAAAATTTGTTATAGAAATCATAGTAGTACCACTTACTTTCAGGATTAGCTATATTTATAACCACTCTTATTGGAATACCCCAGGTGCAATCAAAGAATATTAATCTTGCAGTCCAGTTTCTGTGTTAAACATACCGATGGATGAGCATTTTTCCATGCTTTCGGATCAAAATTAGGATTTCCAACATCAGCAGGGTCACCAAAAAGGAAATCTGGAACCACTACAAAGAATCCAGTATCTGCAACCTTGTCTGTAAGTTTTCTTTATAACAAGAAAGCAAATACCAGCTGAAATAAACATAAAAATTATTATACTGCTAACAAATACAAATGTCGTATCCAACTAATCATTAATAAGCATGGTTGCTATGGTCAGGCTTGACGGTAAAAAGAGTCAGTTGTAATCAACTATGCTTCTGACTCACAACTTTTGACACAGAACTTTATCTGGTAATAAAATACTCTGGTTGACACTTTAGCAAAGAAGACGTCAGTTGAAAAAAAGAAAATTACCTGCTCTTGCAAAGATAAAGATGCAGAAAGTGTTTTGTGCTAGTTATTACTCAGATGAATTTTAGATAATTGACATATAAATTGTACTTAGCAAACAGTTTAAGATTGGTATGTTCATTTGCCTCAGACCACTATGTCACATACCAACGGCACATTGAAAAATGTAGCCATGTTTGTGTACAACAAATAAACAATCCTCCATCTACCATCAACTAACACAAGAACGGGGTACACTTTAGAGTTCTGCTTTTAGCATTTCCTGTTTTTACCATATCTTTCCAGGAAAATGGAATGCTGCCTCATACATGTTTATAAAGATGATGAACTGCAAGGAACCTAATTTAATTATGACTTGAATGGAGATTGGATAATTAAGGGCCTCAATTGCTAGCCTTATTGTGTAGCAGCAAGGAAATTATAGCAGAAGTTCATTATTCTGCAATATTCTTTTTCAAAATTTTGGTTGATCAAGGGATGAATGTTTTATTGGACCTCTTTTGAGTTCTAACATAGAAAGAAATGTTTTTGCTTCAAATTGGAGGCATAGTGTAGTTTAGAAAAATTAATAGTTCAAAATCAAACTTAAAATTCATTGATCAATCAGTTTTTTTTAGCTGCCTCAAATTCAAAAGAAAATTGAAATCCAAGCATGATCCGGGGTACTGCATGGACTAAATACACTATGCATTATCATATGCATGTGTCTATCCAGTCTTGGATGCTAACCTATTCCGAAATTATGGATAGACAAACTATGAGTTCTGAGAATATTATGAATCTCCTTGAGCCTTAATAGCTGCATTTAAATAGATGGGCTTGTTAGAATCTACTTACCTCAAATTTGGAGCTTCATACCCTGCAAAACAATCCCAGCAAACCTCAACATAAGCAGTTTGCAGATATAGTAATTTTTTAGAATGTGATGGTAATCATATTCTAAACTTTACAAAATAAACTTAGTAGAAAATTAGAAAAAAAAAAATTCCTCACATGGATACCCAGTGGAATTGGGAGGTTTTCCAAATTCACCGATAATATACACACTAATACATGAAGAATCAGCATTAGGACCATTATAGTTTCTAACAAACCAGATCGTGTTAATCAACCAAAGTTCGCTTCGCTCATCTCATCGTGTATTTAACAGAAGCAAAGGCTCAGTAACGGTCCACTAAAAAGTCATAGCAAATCCCATAAAAATTATACCAGAAACAAGAGTACTCCCCATAAGCAATCAACTTCTTTAGTGATCCTACCAAAATTCATCCCTACATTAAGTAACGGTAGAGAACATCCTAGAAAAAAAAAAGTAACGGTAGTAATGAAACATTCATCAATAACAGGTCAAGATGATATTTGCTCCTGTCTTTGTTTTACATGTTCAACTAGTCTTTAGCTCTAACTACAAAAAGTAGAAAGCAAGCAAGAAACTATTAAGTGCTCAACTAGTTGAAAATGTTAGGGCGGTTATTTGTATTTAACCTTTGGTGAAAACTATCACCTATTGTGAGGACCCGTAAAATTCTTTATATTTTTCTTAAAAATGCCCTTTTATTTGAAAATTATTACTTTATAATGGCCCTACTACTCAATCACCCTACAATAAGTGTAAATGAATCTAGAACGTAGGGTTTCACTTTTCATTTTCAAGTTAGAGCGAATTAGAGTTTTCACGTTTTTTCGTAGTGTGACTATTCGGTACGGGGTGAGGATCAAATTTGGTAGGTAAGAGTGAATTTTGGGATGAGGAAGTATTATATAATTAGAAGTGATAATAATAAGTTAGTGATTAGAAGGCAAAAACCCTAGTATACGCGATTTAAGAAAATCGGTGCGAACCGACGTGTACCGTGCACTACCGATTGAACACACCACTTGATCACCACTTTCTTACCATATAAATTTATTAATATTTGTGTAAAATATCCCCTCATTCTCAGCTACCTTTGGCCGAAAATGTTGACCAAATTTGCAAGGAAAAGCAAAAAAAAAAAATGAGTGGAAATTGGTGATGCCACTTGTTGGCCATCTAGGGTCTTGACCAAGACCAAATTATCTTGCCTTCTTATCACCATTTAGCTTCCTTTCTTCATCATTTTCTGCTTGCTTTGGCTGAGAGAGAGGGAGAGAAAAACCAAGGGAGAGATACACCAATCCATCTTGAGTTTGAGTCACTTAAGTGAGGAAACAAGAAACTAATCCGATTAAAACTTTTTTTGAGTGTTTAGCTAGTGGTGTGTTGGTGAAAGTTTGGAAGGAAAAGTTAGGGCTACTCTTGGAAGTAACTTTAGTAAGGTAATAATGTTGATTTACCATTTCTTACTCTTAATCTTGCTTAACTTGGCATAGCACCTTAAATTTGTGGTGGATGATAGCTATTATAATGATTTGGATGGATATAGTGTATGTTCTTGAGTTACATGAGTTAAGGGTTTGAATGATTTTCTACCTATACTTGTTGTATGGATAGTACATGTTGTATCTAAGCTTATATAAGAGGTTGTGGTAGTGATTGAAGCAAGAAATGAAGAAAGTTTCCTTTGAAACCGTAAAATTTCAGATTTCTGGAAAACTGTAGCTCAGTTCTGTCTGGTTCCAGTTCGTGATGTTAGAGGCCGAATTAGGCTTATCATAAAACATGAAAGTTGTAGAGAATGATGTTTTATAGTTGCCTAAAATATTTCAGCCCAATCGGAGCAATGTAGCCTATAAAAAGACCAAAATACCCTCACTACCCTAGGATGCATCCAGTGATCAGTTTTAGATAGTTCATCCCATTTGACCGTGTCTATTCACTATGATCTGTGCTGATTTAGCCATTTTCCAAAACATGAAAGTTTTAGTACTTTGTCTTAGCTTTTCAACGCCTCCAAGAACGCCTTAAACGGACTTTGGTAGCTTGAGATATAGTCATTTGAAGGTAGTATGGTTAACTGGCCGGTTAGTTGGAATTTGGTTTTGTGAATTGGGAATTTGACTGGGTTACACTAGAAATTAGACTAGGTGGTTTTCACCAAAGTTGTAGCCCTTTGTCTTAGCTTCGAAACGGTATAAGTTGCACCTCAATCCAATAAGCGTAGCCTGGAATGTGTCCATTCCGTAAAAACCTGTCAAATCTGTCTTTTGTTAAACTTCATTTCCGCACATGTCATTAGTTTGATTTTTGTACTTGTATTACCTTGAGTCTATTGAACAGCTATTGAAATGAATTTGTGTTGTGTGTAACTTTGGGTTTGATTGAGGAAAAGAATGAAGCCATAAATGGTTGGAAATAGGAAAATACAAAGGGCGTGCTGCCCAAATTTACGCTCGAGAACTAGAGACATATACTTGCGACTTGAGTAAGGGTTAAGAGTGACTACTGCTTGAACCATCTAGGATATTTGCGTCTTCTTTTACTGAGGTATATAAGTAAGGATTGGCCGAACTTGTACCCTTGAGAAATACAATCACGACTATTAGGAATACGTTTTCCTTGTACTTTCGACTCAAATGGCATCTTCAAGTATAAATGTTACAAAGTTATATAGTTTGAAAAGCGAGCGAGTGTTTCACGAATATTCTCCAAGTGAATTTCCATTTCTTGATTTTTATTGAACGAAACGTCTACATTTCGAGCCTTAGTCGATTTTCAAAGTTCTGAAACAAAGTTTTATCGCAGATTTGGACTCCGAACCCGGAGTATAACCCAGACGTGATTACTAGGGGCACTTCATTTTGGTGAGTGCTTCCAAATACCTGATTGAATTGGACACTTATTTCCAATACTTGATCAATATGATTAAATGATATATGATTGATTTGATCGGGCAAGAATGTACTTTATCGCACTTGCCCTTATTTGATATATACTTGTTTATTGTTGAAATTGATTTGATATACTTGTTTATGATGTGCGCACTTCCTGGAATTCCAGAAACCCTGCGGCAAGTTACTCGAGTCGAGTCGGTAAGGGTTTGGTCGATTGGGTAACGAACCCTGGGTCTCTTGTTTGTCGAGGGGAGTGATATCTCCTCGATTAATCGGTATACTCGAGCATTACCACCCATGTTTATTGAGGATTTTGGGCCCAGTAGGGGGTTTGAATGGTGGACGGAGAGTAGTGTAAGTGGTGTTCTACTAGATTGGTTACTTACTTGAAAGTTGACGAAGTGTCAACTATTACATGATCAAGCTCTTGGTGATGCTTTGGGAATTTGGCTCCTGAGAGCCATTCGTATCCTTATACTTTGAGATGATTGTTACTTGTAGTGTTATTGTTTCTTTTAAAACTTTACACTTGCTCATTTTGAGATTGTTACTTGTAGTGTTATTGCTCACTTTTATGAACTCTTCATGCTCGTTACTTTGCTATATCGAAAACTTGTACTTATAAATAATGGTCAATTTGCTATTTGGAACCTCACTGGGCTTTTAGCTCATTCCACGCCATTTATTTTCCTTATAGGGGTACGAGCGAGGCGTGAGACGTGTACAGACTAGCGTAGCCTAGTTGTTTTAAATTTTGTAATTGTACTCGCACTAGTCGCTCGATTAGGGTTGAATATACTGAGAATTTAAATCTTTTGATGTACTTGGGAGCCGTTATTTCGTTTATTATTAAGGTTGCACCTTATTTTAATTAATGCGAGTGAGTGAGTCTTGGCGAAAGTTAGGCAGGCGGTCCGCTAAACCCTAGAGTACGCCCAGGGGGAGGTGGGGCTGTCACACCTATGAAACCCCAAAATCTTTATAGCGATTATTGAGAAATAATTAACACAAAATTGCGAAAGCGTACCTGAATCCATATTAACAAACTTGATACTTGAATCCTTAGGGATTTTGGGGTGACCTTCCAGATCAACACGTATTCGCCGATCCTTGAGAGAGCCCTTTAGTATTTTTCTGGTATCTTTCCTGACGATGGGATATCAGGGAAGAGCTATTTTTTGTGGTATTAGAAAATACGACAACTAGAATAATGATCTGTGTGACGTGGGGACCATAACCCTATTTATAGGTAACATTTAGTTACCTTTTGGAGCCCTATTTCAGCCCATCATAGAAATAGGAGCCCTTAACTCTCTACATATTAAGGGCCCACATCCTACTAGATACATTAAACCCAAACTATATTTGATCACTTTAATTGAATTTAACCTTAATCGACAGTTTGCAATACATAATTATTTACATATAAGTCCAATGTTGGATTAAGAATTCAACAATCTCCCACTTGGACTATATGTGTAACTTTAAATTATATTTTGCAATTAACCGTATGAGATCAACTTTACTGTCATTATCACAATGTATCTGTAACCAATTCGGTCCATCAATTACAGCAATATAGGATCAAAGCGGCCTTTGTTACAATTTCGTAACTCGACCCATCAATGATCACATATATCGATGCAATTGAATGACATGAATCATGATGTGGATGTGTAGCATGAAAATTTCATGTAATGTGATCAGAACATGTCTATTTTCAACTGATCCACCTTAAATTTTCATGAGATCAAATCATACCAAAGTCAGAGTGTAAATAAATCCAAACTTTATTTATGCATAAAATATCCTCAAATCCTTCAAATCAAAAAATATCATAAGAGCGTTCAAAATAACAAACTCCCACTAAAACTATACATCATTTAACAACACGACAGTCATATGAGCAGTATGCTCATGAAACATTTTGGATGGTAATCCCTTAGTGAGCGGATCCGCAACCATGGAGTTTGTCCCGATATGCTCTATCGATAACTATCCATTCTGTACTCTTTCTTTAATAGTCAGGAACTTGATATCTATATGTTTAGATTTCGTCGAGCTCCTGTTATTATTGGAATACAGGACTGCTGACTTATTGTCACAAAATAATTTGTGTGGTCTTTCAATACTATCCACTACACGTAATCCTGTGACAAAATTTCGCAGCCAGATTTCTTGGTTGGATACCTCATAACAAGCTATAAACTCTGCAGCCATAGTAGAAGATGCTATGATGGACTGTTTAGCACTCTTCCAAGATATGGCACCTCCAGCCAACAAGTAGATATAGCCTGACGTTGACTTCATAGTATCTTGGCATTCAGTATAATCGGAATCAGTATACCCAATGATTTCTAACTCATCTGACTTCCGATATGTGAGCATGTAGTCTTTTATTTTCTGTAGATACCGTAAGACCTGTTTGGTTGTTTTCCAATGATCTAATCCTAGATTATTTAAATATCTACCCAACATTTCAGTAATGTACGCAATATCCGGACGCGTACATACTTGAGCATACATTAGACTCCCTACTGTTGACGCATAAGGAATCTTTTGCATCTCTTTTTCCTCAAAAGCATTCTTAGGACAATGCTCAAGACTAAATTTGTCTCCTTTAGCCACAGAAGTGTCACCTGGTTTACAATTTTGCATGCCATACCTTTTAAGAACCTTTTTGATATGGCCCTTTTGTGATAGTCCAAAAATACCCCAAGAGCGATCACGGTGTATCTGTATACCTAACATAAAAGATGCATCACCAAGATCTTTCATCTCAAAATTCTTATTTAGAAATTTCTTGGTTTCATGCAATAGACCAATATCGTTACTGGCAAGTAAAATGTCATCAACATACAATACCAGAAAAATATACTTACTCCCACAGAACTTATAGTATATGCAATCATCTATTAAATTCATCTCAAAATCAAATGAGATGATCATTTGATGAAATTTGAAATACCATTGTCGAGACGCTTGTTTGAGCCCATAGATAGATTTTTTAAATTTGCAAATCATATTCTTTGGATCTCCTGATACAAAGTTTTCTGGTTGCACTATATAAATCGTCTCATCAGTGTTACCATTGACAAACGTACGTTGTCTTTACATCCATCTGATATAACTCAAAATCGAAATACGCCACTAGTGCCATAATAATTCTAAAAGAGTCCTTTGAAGAGATCGGAGAGAAAGTTTTTTTATAGTCGATACCTTCTTTTGGTATAAATCCCTTAGCGACAAGACGAGATTTGTATATTTTCACATTGCCTTTCGAATCCCTCTTGATTTTAAATATCCATTTACAACCAATGGGTTTCGCACTTTTTGGCAATGGGATAAAATCCCAAATATCATTGTCTTTCATGGATTTAATCTCCTCATTCATAGCATCGATCCACTTTTGAGAATTTGAACTTTTCATGACTTGACGGAAGTTGATTGGATCATCTTCCATCAATCCAATATCATCCTCATGTTCTTGAAGAAAAATAATATAATCATCTGGCACTGCACTTCTCCTTTCTTTAGTGGATCTTCTTAATGGCACTGGTTCTTGGAGTGGAAGAGTTTGTTCTTCTATAACAGTTTGTTTCTTCGACATTGTCTTGATTTGTTATGTCATGATCTTGTTCAGGAATAGGATCCAAAATAAAATCAATGACACCTGTGGGAATATTAATATATTTCTCTTTAAAGACAATGTCCCTTACTGTATTTTTTTCCCTAAACTCGACATCCTCAAAGAATCGGGCATTTTCTGTCTCAAAAATTGATTTAGTTGTGGGATCATAAAACTTGTAATCTCTGGATCTTTCAGATTATCCAATAAAATAACAACTAATCGTTCTTGAGTCCAATTTCTTTTCATTTGGCCTATAAGGCCTTGCCCCAACTGGACACCCCCAAACATGCATATGCTTTAAACTGGACCTTTTTCCTATCCAAAACTCATAAGGGGTTTTGATAGTTGCTTTAGTTAGAACTCTATTAAGGATGTATGCTGCAATCTTAAGTGCTTCACTCCAGAGTGACTCTGGTATGGTAGAGTGACATATCATACTCCTTACCATGTCTTTAAGAGTTCTATTTCGTCTTTCAGCTACATCATTCATAGTGGGTGAACCCAGCATAATGTACTGTGGGACAATACTGCATTCCTCTAGGTATTTAGCAAATGGTCCTGGACATTATTCACCTGAACCGTCATATCTACCATAGTACTCACCACCACGGTCAGATCTGACGCTTTTAATTCTTTTGTTGAGTTGATTCTCAACTTCAGGTTTAAAATTTTTGAACACGTCCAGTGACTGTAACTTTTCAGAAATGAGATATATGTAGTCATATCTTGAAAAATCGTCTATGAACGTTATAAAATATTGTTAACCATTCCAAACAGATGTAGAAAATGGCCCACAAATATCCGTATGTATAAGTTCTAAGACGTCTGAAGACCTATTGGCTTCAAATCTTCTTTGATTGGTTTGTTTCCCCTTTATACAGTTAATGCAATCATCAAAATCTGTAAAGTTTAAGGGGTCGAGAATTTCATTTGACACAAGTCTTTTCATTCTCCGCTTGGAGATATGTCCCAATCTCTTGTGCCATAATGCGGCTGAATTCTCATTGGTTAATTTTCTCTTTATTCCTATAGTACTCAAATGCAGAGATTCATTAAATGAGGCAATCGTATCAATTAAATATAGATTATCGTAATGCATTAAAGAACCAGAACCAACTAATTTTGAATCATGAAACAATTCAAAATTTTCATTTCCAAATGAACAAAAATAACCAAATTTGTCCAAAACAGAAATAGAAATTAAATTCCGTCTAAAAGACGTTACAACAAATGTTTCATAGAGATCCAAATAAAATTCGATTTTTAACAATAATCTAAAAACTCCAATTGCCTCAACTTGAACTGTTTTGTCATCGCCTACGTAGATATATCTTTCGTTATCATTAGGCTTTCGACAATTCAGGCAACCCTGCATAAACACACTGATGTGAGTTATTGCACCAGAATCTAACCACCATATGTGTCTAGGTACCGAAGTTAAATTAACCTCAGAACAAACCAAATTAAAAGGCATACCTTTCTTAGCACGTCAAGCGTAATAGTTGGTGCAATACTTCTTTTGATGCCCTTCAACTCCACAGAAGAAACAACTATTCTTTCCCTGATCATTTGATTTCTTTTGTTGTTTCTTTTGTGGGGCTGTACCTGCAGCTCATTTTTCCTTTTTTCTCTTAAGTCCCTTGCTTTTATTATTAGTGGTTGACACCAGATGGACACTTTCTGTCTGTTCTTGCTTCAACCTTTCCTCTTCCTCTACACAGTGTGAGATGAGTTCATTTAGAGACCAAGTTTCCTTTTGACAGTTATAACTCACCTTAAACTGGCTAAATTGTGTATAAGAGATATTAAAATCAAATGCACTAGTAACTCTTCAGAGAGTTTCAACTTAAGTGCATTTAATTTCGAAGCAAGATGAAACATCTCCATGATGTACTCTCTGATATTGTCTTTACCACTATATTTCATTAAAACTAAGCATGTCAAGAGCGTACTAACTTCAGCCTTTTCGTTCTTGACAAACCTTTTTTCAATGTCCTGAAGGAAGTCTTTAGCGGTTACAGTCGTTTCTGATATAGTTCCCCTGAATGCTTTTGGAACGGCCTTTTTAATGATCATCAGACACAAGCGATTTGATCTCTCTCACCTCTCATTATATCTCTTTTAATCAGAGGTACTCTGATCTGTAAGAGGTGGAGGAGAATCATCCCTTAACGCAAGGTCGAGATCCATTACTCCAAGTACTATCAAGAGATTTTCTTTCCAGGACTTGAAGTTTGTGCCATTCAACATAGGAATATTATTGATGTTGGAAGTAATATTCGTAAGATCATTTGCAATTGAACAGAAAACATTAAATAATTAAAACAAGCTCACATAAACCAAACAATAATAAATTTAAATAAAGGTAACCCCATCTCAAGATACCGATGTTCCATTAATATTTTGTCTTTGGACAAAAATATTAATTTCGAAGTAAT
Organism: Coffea eugenioides; assembly: GCF_003713205.1. Lineage (NCBI taxonomy): Eukaryota > Viridiplantae > Streptophyta > Magnoliopsida > Gentianales > Rubiaceae > Coffea > Coffea eugenioides. The sequence goes on from NC_040039.1 coordinate 8,680,673, forward strand.
ATCTTGGTGCAATAATAAATACTGATAATAATAACATGTCAAAAATAAATTTTCCTTTGGGCCAATTTATAAATCACATGTAAAATCCAAATAATTATCACGTATTTATTACCAAGTGCACATGTAATTTCATTAAATATTGACATTCCTTTGGGCCGATCAATATTCATAAAATTACAAGTACCCAACTAGTTATATTTTAAAATAAATTAATTTCCATAATAGAGGTCACTTTGGTGGCATATTATTTCAATTAATTTATTCCAAAATATATATATTAATACCAATATTCAAATTTAAAATTATCCAAATTAAACAAAAATTTTGATCAAAATCAATTTTGGTCAATTCTGGTCAAAACATGATCAAACCTGGTCAAACTAGTTAAATTTAGTCAAACCAATCAATTGGATCAAGACTTATTGGACTAAAAGTCCATATCCATAATTGAACCAATTTTATCATTAAAGTCCCAAATTTTCTTGAAATCCATAAGTACTTTAAAAAAATTTATATTTAGTGGGTCTCATATATAGACTTTATAGGACTTAAATGTCTTATTAACTTTATTAGGGTTCACTTAAATTAAAGAGACCCTAATTTCCTTGATATGATTTCTCAAACAAAAAAACAAGTCAAAGAGTCCAATTGTAAACAATTGAGCTATAAAGGCATAATGAAAAGTCACGGCAAAAGGAAAAATATTTTGGCTTTCTGTTTGAGAAAAGACAAATTACATGACAATCAATTATGATTTCGATCCACATGCCAACTAGTAATTAAGCTAAGCCGAATTCTCCAGATGTAAAAGTAGGGAATCGGCCAACCAAAAAAAAACATGAAGAAACAATTGAATCATACAACTAAAGTTGGACTACGGTGGGATCCACTACATTTCATATGTTCAAAAGCATTGAATGATTTGACCGCAAGCAATTCATGTCCATTAACTATACATGAACATTCGTCCAAGGCAGTACATTACTTACGTAAGCACCCATAAACATAAAAAACCACATAAGGACTCGTCAAGCCATAGAAGCGGAACCCACGAATTCATTTTTTTTTTCCTTGTTTGCATATGAGTCAGAGGGGCGCCGTGCAAACGAAAACATAATTTACCATAATTCTGAATTCATGTAGTGTGGCAGAAGCAACCAAAATCATACACATATATGATTAAAGCAGTGAATCCACAAGACTTGAACACATAATAAACATATATTTAACAGCATCAGAGTCCGCAGCTAGTAGCCATGAAAACAGAACCAATAATAACAAAAACTATGAATTACTAAAACAAAATTATTTCTTAATAATCAACCATATGGGCTCTGATACCACTTGTTAGGGTGGTTATTTGTATTTAACCTTTGGTGAAAACTATCACTTATGAAACCCCAAAATCTTTATGGCGATTATTGAGAAATAATTAACACAAAATTGCGGAAACGTACCTGAATCCATATTGACAAACTTGATACTTGAATCCCTAGAGATTTTGGAGTGGCCTTCCAAATCAACACGTATTCGTCGATCCTTGAGAGAGCCCTTTAGTATCTCTCTGGTATCTTTCCTGATGATGGGATATCAGGGAAGAGCTATTTTTTGTGGTATTAGGAAATATGACAGCTAGAATAATGATCCGTGTGACCTGGGGACCATAACCCTATTTATAGGTAATATTTAGTTACCTTTTGGAGCCCTATTTCAGCCCATCATAGAAATAAGAGCCCTTAAGTCTCTACACATTAAAGGCCCACATCCTATTAGATACATTAAATCCAAACTATATTTGATCACTTTAATTGGATTTAACCTTAATCGACAGTTTGCAATACATAATTATTCGCATATAAGTCCAATGTTGGATTAAGAATCCAACAGAAAACTCATCAACAAAATCAGGCTGATGATCATTACCGAAAGCATCAGCAATCAGAAGGATGGCGCGATGGGAGTCTCGGTGTCAAGTAACATATGTTTGAAGCCCAGCGATTTCTTCTACATTTCCTGCTCCACAGGTTGAACTAAGCTATGGAGGATTCAAAAAACACATTGGACCCGACATGGTATTAGGGAATATACAGCAGTATTACTGGTTACTACTTACTACTATATCTATTTATCTGGAGAAAGGGTTGAGAAAGTTATGAGCTTAAGTCTTGTTAAGGGAGTGTCCTTTATCCTGTCTTCTTTACTCCTTGAAAATTCAAAGTGAATGTGGTCATTTTCGTTTGCTTTCTTGCAAATTGCATCAGCCATTACGTGAGAGACAGCTTTTGCGTCCTGATTGATTACTGTGTTTACTTTGTGCTGTAGATTAGTTTTCTCTGCAATTAAAAATTAGGTTTAATTACACGTTAGCCCATTCAACATGGGGATGAGTAACACTTTGCCCACTTTTACTAGGGAAATATACACTTTGTCCCTTGTTAACAATTTGGGGATTCTAAATGACATCACCAATTTTTTTTCCAAAACTAATCCCAATTGAAATAGGCATAAATATGCATTTTAAGTAATTAGAAAGGCATTGGCTGCCATGATCCCAAATAGTTATGTACTTCACACTTGTCCTGAAATAGATAATGAAATATCAACCTCCACGTGCAGCATATTACATATACCATAGACATTCATCAACATAACCAAACTAACATCATTGTGACTACAGCCTTTAAAGCATTCCAAAACAAAAGAGGGAACATTATCCCATTTGACTGGCAACTAAATTAGTATTGTTTCAATTATAAATTTTGAGATGTCAATTATATTTCATAACTTAGTTGTGCCACAGTCACTTAAGAGTATCATATATTGAAAATTTAAAATATGTTGTTTCTTTTTCTTTAGGCAAATTTGTAAGGTTATTTTTTTTGGTACTATAATCATGGGCAACTTACCTTTGGTTGAAAAAGGTGAAGAATGATAATTTCTCTGTGGATTCAAGCTATGAAAAAAGAAAATATTATGCAACAGGTATTAAAGTTAAGCATGATTTGTAAAGAATACTATGAGATTATCAGGCGAGCAAGCACATATCCTATTATGAAACTATTTTTTTTAATAAAACATAAGTCAATATTATTAATAAGCATCTTTACAAACTATTATGAAACTATTAATATAAGCATCTTTACAAACTCCAAAGAGGCTTTGGTCAACAATTAAGGAAGAGGCTTTTTAGGATATAGAGTTATTGGGTTTGGTTCCCCTTTTCCTTCCCTACTTCTTAACTCAAACCGTTCCCAAATCCCTACCAGGAAAAAAATTAAAAATATATATTTATAAACATAATAATGTAGTAGAAGGGTTTGAATTTATGTTGGTTACCATCTCCACCCCTTCCCTAATCCCTACTAAATATATATATATATATATAAACATAATAACATAGTAGAAAGGTTTGAAGTTACGTAAATTATCTGATTGTTATAATAAAATAATCTAATTTAATATTTCAAATATTCATCTTATTATTGACTTCTTATTTCATAATGAATTAAATAATTACCTAAAAAAATTTATATTAGGTACCTTTTATAGAAAGTTTCAATAAACTATAAAAGATTTTGGTTTTTATCTTAATTTCAACGAATTAATTCAATCAAGTGGGTCCCTATGTTTAAACACAAGAATGAAGTAAGTACACATATTTTCAAGTATATATGCAAGGGTCCTAAAAAGAGTCATGGCTACAATTGTTGAATACAATGTTAGAGAAAAATATGCTCATATCTTTCAAGCATAATCACAAATTTAGATAAGAAATAATTGGATTGCCAAATTATTCCAAATAATATTTCGCTTGCATCATAAACACATTTTCCAATTCACCTTTTTATATTCTCAATTACTTTTTACCTCACATACATCACATCACAAAAAGTGCTACAGTAATTATTCCAAATAATATTTCAAATAATACTCTATCCAAACACACTCATATTTATATAGTTGCACAAAAATCTCATGCACTCTTAGTTTTTTTTTATTTTATTTTAATGTAGCAATATTATTGAATCGAACCAAAGTTTACACCAGTAGCAGAAATTACGCAACCCAAACCCTATAACATCCTGAACTTCCTAATTGAAGGCACTCCTAGTTTATCTAGCCTGATTGCACCACGAGCCAACTGTGGAATCAATCGGATGTGGTCATAAACCCTAACCTTATGCTCAGGGTGAGCCACTCCCACATTAGATAGAATATCAGCAACTTTGTTCGCCTCCCTATAACAATGAACTATCCGCGGGGATTCACCCAACAACTGCCAAATCTGCCCCACCTCCCGCCATACATGCCAAGGACACTGAAACTGCTTCCGCAGAATCCCCACCAAGACCAAGGAGTCTAGCTGGACGCCCACATTACCAAACCCTTTCTGAGCACTCTCGTGAAGCCCAATCAACAGGGTCATAGTCTCCGCCCGTAAACTGGAGGTAACCCCCAGAAAAGCCGAGAAAGCAAATAGAGGCCTTCCTGACGAATCCCGTAGGACACCACCACCACCGCCCAGTCCTGGGGTATGCACTCTTAGTTTGAATTACATGTCATTGTAAGGATTTTGGATAATTTTTTATTAACCATTATATCTTTATTATGAATTTTAATTTGTTAAAAAAATTTATAATTTCAGTGTTTAGCACGGGTTATAAAACTAGAACTATATAACTAGCATATTGCAGAGTATGATCCTGTGTTGGTGGTGGTTTTAAGCTCTTTAAAAGAACAAGTATGGCAATGGATTGTTAACACAGAGAATTTTGCTAGTGGTATTTAACCCGTTTGAATTTCAGATATCTCGTAGAATTACGGAGTTGCCCTTGTTGATTGTTATGACCGTTTTACCCCTTAGATTATGCCACTGAACCCCAAATCGGCTACAAAAATCCTACATCAAATTAGAATGGATATTAGCACTTTGGGGAAAAGCACTAGCAGACTACCACTTCATCCTTTCTCAAAAGTCGCTCCTAAGAGAATGAATTTTCAAATATTGCAATTTTATGGTTATCCAAGACTTTAAACTGATCACCACAATTAATCAACAATTTCTAATTTCACCTACTGATAATAAATGTACCTCATGACAGCACACTCCCAAATTGAAATTCGTTCCATTATCCTCTTATATGCTTTATCTAACTTTTTTTTTTTTTTGAAATGCTTAGGACAGGTGAATTGAGGTTTTTTGTATTCCGCAATTATGGATTTTTATGTTGTTTGCATTTGTTGGAGTGCTATCAAGAGTATGCATGTCAATAGGTCGAACGTTATCTAAGTCTCACCCAAACTCAATTTACTTGAACAGGATTTGGGTTTGATTTATCAAATTTAAACACTACCTAGATTCAAACCCTGTAAGAGAGTCATAAACAAAAAATTCTATTCTTGACAAACCTCTAACTAATGAAAAGAATCAGATATACTGAAAATGTCTAATATGTTTTGTTTTTGCTGAAACAATGTTGTTAGAGTTCCTATTTTTATTTTAATTATGTCATCCATACGCTTTGTGGATACCTGATAATTGAGTAAACCCATTTCAAGAGAAATATTTGTAGTTACTTCAGACTTGAATTTTGTAGCAATAATATCTTCAAATTATTCAACTTTCTGTTTTAAACTGACTTCGGATTTCTACTTTTGCTTATGTGTTTTTCAATGAACTAACTAGTTACTGCCAAATGTAGTCCTCGGACCCAAGAAAATGGACAAGGTGGTTTAATTTCATATACCTAATTCTCTCCCAATAGTAATTGTTGAAAGGAAAAAAAAAAGACAAAAACAAAGAAAGTCATGAAATCTTCGTCCTGTTCACCACTTGTATGTTGCTTATCTTTTAAAGTTTTTGTACATATTGTTAAAATGATTAATTGATTCACTTTGTCCTGCCATTAACACAATCCATGAATGAAAAAAAGAATGGTTAAAGTTCTAAACACATCTTTTTGTTAAATTTTAGGCACTTGTGGGCATGTTATGGAAACACTTACTCTATATTTGGAATTTGAATATCATTACTCTTGCTGGCTTTTAATGTACTGCATTCCGTTGGTTGGATTTGCTCTTGCAAAGGGATTTGGCTCAAGAAATTATTTCTGTTAGGATTAATTTTGATCGGAGTCTTAGTTCACTCCTTGAGTGAAAATGTAATCAGGAAATAATGATGTTGTTAGTAAAGGTTGAATGCATTTTTGTGTACTATACGTGTACTCTGAATATTATGGTGGGCTCATGGGGTACATAATAAAATGATTGGCATTGGGTTTTTTCGATCTAGTTTGCCCAGATATCCTCTACACAAATTATTACCACAAATATATATGCAAAATCAATGCCCATAAAATATTTTGTTTGCACAGGTATCAAGGACCCATGCATTATGTGGTATGCCTTTTCAAATATCTGAAACAAAAGAGTGATTAGAATAATAAAAATATGGTTGGAAAATAAATTTACAAAATATCCAAACCTTTTTCCAAATAGTCTTATCCAAAAAAATTTTAGTATTTCTTGAAATTTTTTTTATAATTTATTCAAGATTTAGTTCAATTGATATATACATTACCACGTTAATTCTAAGTGCTCTCATTTTTTTTTACTTCTATCTAAAAGTTACAATCTCTCAACCACTAGGTCGGGTCAGTGGTCAAGGGAGGAATCTTATAGTCTTCTTTATTGTCATGTTTAGAGTTCAAATCTAGTACCTAACAGTTACAAGTGGGAAAGGGTGTACGGAGGGGTGGGAGTGTTAAAAAAAATAGTCTCTCTTCAACAGGAAAAAAAAAATTCATATGTAATTATTTCCCTATCCTTCATATAAGGCTTAAATGTCCCTCAAACCAAAGAAAATGCTAACATAATTATTACTCCCTTCACCTCACTTTGATAGTTTTCGTTTTTTCACACGTAGCTTAAGAAAAATTAGTTAACTCTATTGAAAAAGTAAATCTAACATACTGTTTTTCTAAATACCTTACATTAATATTAGGAGTATGACTAATCATTATACCTTTATATTAATTACAATAATAATATTGATGGAAATTTATACCATTCAAGACATGAATCAGAGTAATTATTGAATAAGGTTAGTTATATTCACTAAGAACAAAATACTTAAATAAAGGTATTTTAGAGAAAATAAAAGTTAACTATATTTTTCAATTCAAAGGCGGATTATAATTTGCGACAGATAAAAAAGAAAAACATGACTATCAAAATGGGGAAAAAGGTGTATTTGGACTTTGATTTTGAACTCTTCCACATTATTATTGCATATTAAGTGTTTGTCCGAAATTTGGAGGTCTGGAATTTGTCATTAACTTACAAGTACTACTAATACTTACTAGGATTAATTTAGAATTAACTTGTACAATTAGACCAAACATTTCTTAGGAAACATTTCTGAGTATAAAAGCTCTCCTTCACTCTCACATAAAGAAAAAGGGTATGTCAAATGAGTGTGTAGTGGGTATTCATTGAAATGTAAGATGTAGCTCAGGTGTTAATATTTTAGAAATATAAAGTTAAATAGGAGAAACTTATTAAAACAAGATTGAGTAATAATTATTAGTACGTGTATTCACACGGTAGGTTAGGTATGATTTAGATATCACTTATTAGGCATCCATTAGTAAAAACCTTAAGTAAAATAGTAATTAGGAAATTGTACCACTTATCGAATTATAAGATAAACAAATAAATGCAACACTAATTTGAATTCAAAACAAGAGTTGTTATATGGGAGGATCCTAGGAGTTGTTATAACCGGGCTCCGGTACCAATGTTAATCTCTCGCTCTGATACCAATATTGGATGCTATTGAATCTTTTCGTACCTTTCCGCAACTGATGTGGAATAAAGATATCCAAACTCCGATACCAATATTGGGTGCTATTGAACTGATGTGGAATAAAGGTAACCAAGCTTTGATACTAATGTTGGGTGCTATTGGGCCTTGTCATTCATTTTAATCTCTCGTTCTGATACCAATTCTGGGTAGTATTGAACCTTCTCGTACCTTTTCATAAAGGTAACCAAGCTTTGATACTAATGTTGGGTGCTATTGGGCCTTGTCATTCATTTTAATCTCTCGTTCTGATACCAATGCTGGGTAGTATTGAACCTTCTCGTACCTTTTCATAACTAACGTGGAATAAGGGTTGGGACAGCATCAGACAGCATCAAACAGTACATCAGAGTGGGAGGAGCTTGGAGCTATCATAACTGGGCTCTAATACTAGTATTGGATGTTATTGGGCCTTCTTATCTCAAAAGCTAGCCAAGGGATAAGACTTTCCCTCACACTTATAACTAAGCACCTTGCCCCTTTCACATCCGGTGTGATTTGGGATAAATTTAACAATAGCATGGCTATTTTGAGATGGCCATAGAATGAGCTCCCTCTGTTGGACAATGACAAAGCTTGCAAGACAATGACACCTAGGAAGAGAAGTTTAAATTTGATTGTAATCCTTACCATATCACCACCGACTAGTCAACAAGGAAAAGGGGTCTTCTCGATTATTTTTTTCGTCTTTTGTTTCAATTGTCCATTGTAGCAGTGTTATGAGATACTTCTTTTTGTTATATAGGTACTTCTTTTTGTTATTGAATTTTCTGCAACCCTTTCAGTGTTATGAGATACTGTAGCAATGTTGAGATCATTCAGGATATAGTAAACCAATACAATATCTCCCAGTGAGCTTCTTCTGCAATCTTAGTTGCTGATTAATGAACAGTGTTGTATCCTAATTTCCATCTATGGTTCACACCTTAAAGTATCTTCCAAAGTAAGAGCCCAAGCAAAAAATAGAAAATTAGCTGTGTGGAAATTAGACACAACTAGTCTTTGTTGGTTTCAGGCTTGATCCAGCAATTAAGTCAAGCTTATTACCCTGAACATTTGAGATTTCAAAAGAAGCAACAACAGATGTCATTTGAGTCCTCGAGAAGGTTTGAAACGTAACTTGAACTCGTGGTACATTATTGTGATACATTACTGACAAGAAGCAGAAAAACACAGATTAACCTTTTACAAGATCCGTTCAACCCATTGTGCATATGATGCATGACACAGGCAAATCCAGACTAAAATTTCCATAGAATTTATTGCTTGAAAATGGCAGCTAGTACTAATACCATGTGAGTTCAGTTGCCATAAGGGGATTGTTCTTCACTTGATATACTTAGTAAACCAATTCAACATGTCCAAATGAGACTCTTCTGCCTTCTTAACAGCTGCTTCATCCTCATCTTTATATCTGGTTGTCCATCCATGCCCTGTACCTGGAAATATCTTCACAAAACTATCAACCTGCAACTTCAAGAACGGTTAATTAGTTCTCAAATTAATTTTCACATAAGTTTCAAAATTTTGTTCCTATATCATGGATGAAGAGCCATTTGCTAAAAGCAAAATAGCTTCTTACCTCAGATTTCTGCGCTAAAATACTTGCCAAATGCTTGATCTTCTCAGCAGAAAAAATGCGGTCAACCTCAGCTCCCAATATAGCAAATGGAACCCTTACCTCTACAATAACCACCAATCAAGCATAAATGCTTGGGGAGGACTTGAAATTTCTACCCATGGAAATTTTAAAATATGCAAAATATTACCGTTGATTTCATCTTCTGTCATTGGACCAGGATGTAAGACTACTGCAGCCTGAATGCAGTCCAAATTGTTTGCCAGTTTGACAACCACCATTCCTGAATGATTGGCAAGAAGGTAAACCTGAGGTTCTGCAAGCAGATATCTAGTACAGTTGTCAAGGAATGGATTTTTTTTTCCTTATTTTTTTCTCTTTTTCATTGTTGAATACATATGACATTCAACCCATTGTGTACTATGATGCATGATCCATGAAACAAGCAAAAGATACAAGTTGTATCTTTACCTCCCCAGCAGAAACCTGCAGCCCCTATAGCAGTATATCCTTTGCTTTTCAAGGCAGCAATTACTTTCTTAGCATCCTCAGATCCTTTGTCCTGAAAGCCTCATATGTAAATCAAACAATATCAATGCTTATTGTGAGAAATCCTATGCCCCTAAAATTTGAGATCAGATAATTTTAAAGCCTCTTAAAATTTGTTATAGAAATCATAGTAGTACCACTTACTTTCAGGATTAGCTATATTTATAACCACTCTTATTGGAATACCCCAGGTGCAATCAAAGAATATTAATCTTGCAGTCCAGTTTCTGTGTTAAACATACCGATGGATGAGCATTTTTCCATGCTTCCAGATCAAAATTAGGATTTCCAACATCAGCAGGGTCACCGAAAAGGAAATCTGGAACCACTACAAAAAATCCAGTATCTGCAACCTTGTCTGCAAGTTTTCTTTATAACAAGAAAGCAAATACTAGCTGAAATCAATATAAAAAATATTATAGTGGTAACAAATATTAATGTCGTATCCAACTAATCATTAATAAGCATGGTTGCTATGGTCAGGCTTGACGGTAAAAAAGAGTCAGTTATAATCAACTATGCTTCTGACTCGCAACTTTTGACACAGAACTTTATCTGGTAATAAAATACTCCGGTTGACACTCCAGCAAAGAAGACGTCAGTTGAAAAAAAGAAAATTACCTGCTCTTGCAAAGATAAAGATGCAGACATTGTTTTGTGCTAGTTATTACTCATATGAATTGTAGACAATTGACAAATAAATTGTACTTAGCAAACAGTTTAAGATTGGTATGTTCAGCAGCCTCAGACCACTGTGTCACATACCAAAGACACATTAAAAAATGTAGCCATGTTTGTGTCCAACAAATAAACAATTCTCCATCTACCATCAACTAACACAAGAACGGGGTACACTTTAGAGTTCTGCTTTTCGCATTTCGTGTTTTCACCATATCTTTCCAGGAAAATGGAATGCTGCCTCATACATGTTTATAAAGATGATGAACTGAAAGGAACCTAATTTAATTATGACTTGAATGGAGATTGGATAATTAAGGGCCTCAATTGCTAGCCTTATTGTGTAGCAGCAAGGAAATTATAGCATAAGTTCATTATTCTGCAATACTCTTTTTCAAACTTTTGATTGATCAAGGGATGAATGTTTTATTGGACCGCTTTTAGTTCTAACATAGAAAGAAATGCTTTTGCTTCAAATTGGAGGCAGAAAAATTAATAGTTCAAAATCAAACTTAAAATTCATTGATCAATCAGTTTTTTTTAGCTGCCTCAAATTCAAAAGAAAATTGAAATCCAAGCATGATCCGGGTACTGCATGGACTAAATACACTGCATTATCATATGCATGTGTTTATCCATTCATGGATGCTAACCTATTCCGAAATTTTGGATAGAAAAACTATGAGTTCAGAGAATATTCTGAATCTCCTTGATCCTTGATAGCTGCATTTAAATTGATGGGCTTGTTAGAATCTACTTACCTCAAATTTGGAGCTTCATACCCTGCAAAACAATCCCAGCAAACCTCAACATAAGCAGTTTGCAGATATAGTAATTTTTTAGAATGTGATGGTAATCATGTTCTAACCTTTACAAAATAAACTTAGTAGAAAATTAGAAAAAGAAAATATTCCTCACATGGATACCCAGTGGAATTGGGAGGTTTTCCAAATTCACCGATAATATACACACTAATACATTAAGAATCAGCAATAGGACCATTATATTTTCTAACAAACCAGATCGTGTTAACCAACCAAAGTTAGCTTCGCTCATCTCATCGTGTATTTAACAGAAGCAAAGGCTCAGTAACGGTCCAGTAAAAAGTCATAGCAAATCCCATAAAAATTATACCAGAAACAAGCGTACTCCAAATAAACAATCAACTTCCTGAGTGATCCTACCAGAATTCATCGCTACACAAGACATAAAATTGACAATTGAAGTTGAATTTATCATATCTCACCCAATTCTTCATCACTGGTTTTTCATAGCAAACCAACAGATATTTTTTATCACCCTAGAGAACATACTAGAAAAAAAGTAGCGGCAGTAATGAAACATTCATCAATAACAGGTTCAAGATGACATTTGCTCCTGTCTTTTTTTTAGATGTTCAACTAGTCTTTAGCTCTAACTAGATAAATTAGAAAGCAAGCAGGAAACTATTAAGTGCACAACTAGTTGAAAACTCATCAACAAGATCAGGATGATGATCATTACCAAAAGCATCAGCAATCAGAAGGATGGCGCGATGGGAGTCTCGGTGTCCAGTAACATATGTTTGAAGCCCAGCGATTTCTTCTACATTTCCTGCTCCACAGGTTGAACTAAGCTTTGGAGGATTCGAAAAACACATTGGACCCGACATGGTTTTAGGGAGTATGCAGCAGTATTACTGGTTACTACTGACTCCTATATCTATTTATCTGGAGAAAAGGCTGAGAAAGTTATGAGCTTAAGTCTTGTTAATGGAGTGTCCTCTATCCTGTCTTCTTTACTCCTTGAAAATTCAAAGTGTGGTCATTTTCGTTTGTTTTCTTGAAAATTGCATCAGCCATTACGTGAGAGGGACACCTTTTGCGTCATGATTGATGACTATGTTTACTTATTGCTGTAGATTAGCTTTCTTTGCAAATAAAAATTAGGGTCAATTACACTTTACCCCCCTTAACTTGGGGATGAGTAACACTTTGCCCGCTTATACTCAAGAAATATACACTTTACCCCATGTTAACAATTTCGGTATTCTACATGACATCACCAATTTTTGTTCCAAAACTAATCCCAATTGAAATAGGCATCAATAGTCATTTTAAGTAATTAGCAAGGCATTGGCTGCCGTGATCCCAAATAGTTATGTACTTCAAACTTGTTGTCCAGGAATCGATAATGAAATATGAGCCTCCATGTGCAGGATATTACATATAACATACAACATAGCCATTCATCAACATATCCAAAATAACATCATTGTGACTACAGCCTTTAAAGCATTCCAAAACAAAAGAGGGAACATTATCTGTGACAACCCTACCTCCCCCTAGGGCGTACCCTAGGTTTTAGCGAGTCGTCTGCCCAATTCTCGCCAGGACTCACTCACTCGAAACTCGAGAAAATAACTTACCTCCATAGAAAATAAGTAACACAACAAGTTCAAACTTAATATATACATTGATGCTCAACCCAGATACAAGGCTCTACACACTAAAATACTTTAAAGTGTTTACAATTCAAGTACAAACAACTCTAGTCGGGTGCTAGCACGAGTACAATTTCAAATTTTCAAAGCAACTAGACTACGCTAGTCTTTACAAATCTCGCACCTCGCTCGTACCCCCTGTAAGGAAAACAAAACTAACGGAGTGAGCTAAATCTTAGTGATGTTCCAAATAGCAAATTGACCATTAATTAACAGTAAATGTATCATAATAGTGAAATAGCGAGCATAACAAGTCAAGAAAATGAGCAATACACTTTGTATAGCCAACATTCCTTATTCAGTATTTCACGTAAAAGGATATAATTGCTTTTGTAAACCAGTTCCACCATAGTTTGGTCATATAGTAGTTGACACTCCGTCAACTTTCAAATAAGGTAACTAGTCCAGTAGTACACCACGTAACTCCAATCTCCGTCCACCAATCAAACCCCTTACCGGGCCCGAACTCCAAGGTAAACACTGGTGGTAATACTCGAGTATACCGATTAGTCGAGAAGATAACACTCTACTCGACAACACTAACTACCCAAGGTTCGTTATCTAATCGACCAGGCCCTTGCCGGCTCGACTCGATTAACTAGCCACAGGGTTTCTAGAATTCCAGACAAGATACAATTCATATGCATGTATATCAATTCGATTAAAATCAACGAATAAGAATAGATCACATTAGGGCAAGTGCGATAAAGTACACTCTTGCCCTATCAATCCACTCATAGATCATGTAATCACATTGGTCAAGTATTAAACACAAGTGTCAAGTTCAATCAGGTATTTGGAAGCACTCACCAAAAAATGTAGTGCCTTTACAGGTCACGTTCGGGTATTACTCTGTGTTTGGAGTCCAAATCTGCGATAAAATATTGTTTAAGAGTTTTGAAAATTAACTAAGGTTCGAAACTTAAACGTTTCATTTAATGAGAATCAAGTAATTGAAACTTATTTAGAGAATATTCGTAAAACTCTTGCTCGCTTTTCAAACTGTGAAATTTTGAAGCAATTATACTTTGAAATACCATTTGAGTCGAAGAAACAAGGAAAACGTATTTCTATTAGTCGTTAATTTCATTTTTCCAAGGGTACAAGTTTTGGCCGAATTCTAACTTATATACCTCTACAAAAGAGGACTCGAACAACCTAGACAATTCGAGTTAGATTCGTACTCAAAGCCTTACTCAAGTCGCGAGTATATCTACCTAACCCTCGAGCGAAAATTTGGGCGGCACGCCCTTTGTGTTTACCTCTCTTCCAGTCATTTATGACTTCATTGTTTTTCTCAATTTAGCCCCACAATCACATACAAGTAATGTTACCAACATAGCCCTTCAATTAGGCTCCAAAATCATCTAATTACAACACAAGTTTAATAATACAATCGGAAATCAGTTTTGAAGACAAACAGCTAAACAGCAGATTTGATATCTTATAGCATTTTGGTGACAACTGGAGCTACTTTTATCAGATTGGGGTATACTTTACTCTGTTTCGAAGCTAAGACAAAGGTTTACAACTTTTATGAAGACGACTTAACCCAGTTCACAGTTGATCCAGGTCGAATTTGCAGATTACAGAACCAGAAGTTCATGGTCAGTATGGTTGTCAGTACTGGATTCAAACAGCAATAATTCAAGCTACACAATTCCGATTGAGGCGTTTTCAGATGTGTTGGAAAGCTGAAAAATAGGGCTAAAAATTTTGTGTTTTGGTCAAATGCTGATTTGATATGGATCAAAGTGAAAAATGAAGCCAAAAATGTAAAATCTCAAAACTGCCTGCTGAAAAGAACATTTGGCAGTCAGGGGTATTTCAGTTATTTCACATGATACAGTGCTCAGATTGAGTTGAAATTTTATAGGAAGCTATATAACATCATTTCCTACAATTTTTATGTTTTGACTTAAGCCTGATTCGGCCTCTAACATGGACGAATGAAGCTGGTCAGAAGCAGGGCAGTTTACTCTTAAAACTGGAATTTAATGCATTCAAGGTATAAACTTCTTATTCATGTCTTGAACCACTACTCCAACTTCCTATCTAAGTGTATTAACATCATATGCTATATAATTAACAAGAAACACAACTGAACAATTCAAACCCTAGCTCAAAAAGCCACCATATCCATCAAAACTACTTAAACAACTATCATTAGCCAAGAATATATGTTGCTATACAAACTTAAGCAAGATTAAGGGAAAGAAATAGGAAGGACAGCCATAATACCTCACTAAGATACTTGTAAGAGAAATCCACCACCTTTCCTTGTAAACTTTAGCACACAAAACTTTCTAGGTTCCTAAATAAGTGTTTAATCGGTTTGGCTTTTGGATTTTTACTCAAACTAAGCTAAAACTCAAGATTGAAATGAAGTAGTTTCCTCGCTTTTCTCTTCCTTAAGTCTCAGCCACAATGAAGCAAAATAAGGCAGAAATGGAGCTCCAAGAAAGGATAAGAAGCTAAGACTTGAGTTGGTCAAGAATGGTTGGATGGCTTCCAAGTGTTACCACAAGAATACATCTTGAATTTTTCTTCTTTTCCTTGGTTTTATTAGTCAAAATTTTCGGCCATTAGGAGCTAAGTAAGGCTAATAGTTATGCACTAATATAAATGATATATTAAACTAATAAAGTGGTGGTCAAGTGGTGTGTTCAATCGGTAGTGAACGGTACACGTCGGTTCACTCCGTTTTTCCTTAACTCGCACGTACTAGGGTTTTACTTACAATTCACTAACTTATTATTATTACTTTTAATCACACATTTAATATCATCTAAAACTCACTCTTAATCACTAAATTGAGTACACACTCCGTGCCGATTACTCACACTACGAAAAGATGTAAAAACCTTAGTTTATCTTAACAATGAAAGAAAAGGGGAAGCCCTTGGTTCTATGATTAATTGTAACTATTGGGGAAGTGAATGAGTAGTAAAGCTATTGTAAAGGAATAATTTCCAAATTAAAGGGAATTTTAAGAAAAATATAAGGGATTTTACAAGTCCTCACATTATCCCATTTGATTGGAAACTAAATTAACAAAAACAAATTTCATACTAAATAGGCCAAAAGAGATTGTTTAAGAAACAAATTTTAGCAACTCAAAAGTCAGCGTCATCATCTTTTCATGGAGTTATTTAATCTTTGTGGACATGAACTCCAGCAACAGAAGTTTGGGATGAGAACATCATAGTGCCATGTCTACTTTTTTGTTTTGAATCTGGCACAAACAAATATAACTATTAATAATAATTAGATGATTAAATTTTTCATTAAAAAAAAGAATTTAAGAGTTGCCCTATATTTAAATGTACTTGAAAGCTTGTTGAGGCACTAGATGTGGATGCTTGATAGGGTCCAAATGAAGTAGAGGCTCCACATTGTCCAATAATTGTACTCCCACTAGCCAAACCAATTGACCACTATAGATTGAAAAAAAGTAGAGATCAGAAAAAATTAACATTTAAAATCAGATTAAATCAATTGTACTAGTACTACTGCAACCTCATCCTCTCTAATAAGATCACATGTATCATCAATTTTGTCTCCATCCAAGAAAAACTCTAAATCAGACCCATCATCAACAGATGAGTCACAATTGTCATAGTAACTGTAATCAGAATTACCAACACTCCCTACATTACCAACATATCAGCATTACCAACAATCCCTGCATTCTCCATATCTGCATTTCCGACTCCATTCACAAAATTATTCTCTAGATTACCAAGAAATGGATTACCATCCCCATTCTTATCTAAACCCCATAAGTATGGTCCATTTATATATCTGCAACTATGTCACCAACATATAATGTAATATTAGGTTCATCTCTAAAGACCACAAACATCTCAAAAACCTGGTCATCATTGGTAATCACTCTAAAGTCACCATCTGCAACCTTATATCTAACGGGAATATTGTTGGGAAGCTGCAGAGGTCTCAACATCTCTCGAAGTTCAATCACAGACAAATAATCTGGATCAATATCATTTAAATACACTATTTCTTCCCCGTCATAGTGCATTTCGGGGTTGGCCACAAAGTGACCCCTACATCACACTTCTAGACATAACATACTGCTGTTTTCATAGAAGCAGACAAGATAACTTGTTAAAAATTAAACAATATTACATACATCAGAGTTGATGTAGAAAAGCCAAACAAATACAACACTAGTAAGATTATTGTTTGTTAACTCTGATTAAACTAATGATTCTGGAATAGAAGTGGAGGACCACAGGTAAACATGTTTTTCACAATAAACATACACATTAGACTTGATAAAAGTTTGATAAAAACCATACCTTAGGGCTTCAAAATATGATATGAGAAAAACCTGAGCATGTTTCTCTATTCTTTCTGTGACGGCCCCACCTCCCCCTAAGGCGAACCAGAGGGTTCGGCGGGCCGCCTGCCCAGCTCTCGCCGGGACTCAGTCGTTCACTACAATCCTCAAATGAATTACAAGAATAAACCTCAAATATTACAATATAAATCTCCAATATACATCAAATTCTCCAAAAATTACATGTCATAAGCGAAGCGGAAACAGTTCCCAACTATACATAAAATGATTTCCAAATCCAAATAGTACAAAACATAGGCCATCCAATCACGTGCACAAGTACTACAAGTCCTTCCTTCGCCTTGAGCCCTGTGGAGGGGAATAAAATATTTTTGGGGTGAGCTAGAAGCTCAGCGAGTAACCGGTAAAATCAGTAATCAAATCGGTTTCACAATAGTTCATTTCAATGATGTCATAAATCAATGATGTCATAAATCAAATGATAAGTCCAGAAACAATTACAACATTTACAAAACATTAAATATGGAGTATCAATAATGCAAGAAACATGTACAATGGAAAGCGATAGTAACATTCATTAAAGGATACGTTCGTTCTCTTGTCATTTCCCCTTATTCCTCCAATCATTTGAAAATTTCATTTTTATAAATAAACCCTTGTTCATCCTTTTGTTCATTCATCCCCTTTCCGGACGTTGACCGGACTCCACCCATCCGGACGTAGCCGGACTACAAGGTAATACTCGAGTATACCAAATTCACCCAGGGTCACCATATCGCCCGACCGAGTCCGCTTCTGGCTCGAGTCGATCGGTAACAAAGGGTTGTGGCCAATTCAGCCAAACGGCTTACATACATGCGCAACTAATATTTCAATCATTAAATCCTTGAAATTTCACATTTGTTTAGGTCGAGTGCGATAAAGTACACACTCGCCGAGAAAACTCATTTCGGAAATCATTGAAAGCACTTAACACATAATCGAACAGTAATACAAGGCATGAAGTCAAGAAAATATAGCAGACAAGGAACACTCATATGCAAGCACGCATGATATGCAAGAAAACAGTTTAAAAGTAAATAATGCAAGAAAACAGTTCAAAAGTAACTTTAGAAACAGTTCACAAGTAAATAATGCAAGAAAACAGTTCAAAAGTAACTTTAGAAACAGGTCAAAAGTAAATAAGACAAGAAAACAGTTCAAAAGTAAATAATGCAGGAAACGGTTCATAAATAACTTTAGAAATAGTTTGAGGTCACTCACCTCAATGGCTCAGAAATCATCCATCATATAACATTGCCTTGCTCAAATCCAAGTCTTAGATCACAAACTCAATACAAACAAGTTCCTTCAAAGTTCGGACAGCACTTCCCCTGAATTTGCTAACTTTTCCAGCCATCACGGCTTTATTATTTCCTCATTCCAACCCAAAGGTACACACACAACAACAAGTTCATCTAATAGCCATTCAGCAAGCTCCAAGTAGTACTAGTACAAGTCAAGCTAGGGAAAAGTCCAGAAATGAAAGTTAAGCTCAAAACCAGAAAAATAGTTTTGACGTCATTTTACGGTAATGGTACCAAAGGCGTTACGATTGTCGGATGAAGGTACAAGACCCACCGTTTCGAAGCTAAAAGACAGGGCTACAACATTATAGAAGGTCACTCAACCCAGTTTCGAGTGTAACCAGGTCAAAAATGCAAGATACTATACCAGAATCACAAAAACAGATTCACAGAACGTATTCTAGCGGAAACATCATAAATCAGGCTCTCCAAGTCCAAATCCATAAATTCCAAAACCAGCTGAAAGCTAAGAAACAGGGCTACATTTCATCAGAAGACCTCAACAACCAATTCGGAATAAATTCCAGCCAAAACAACCAATTACAGGCGCAATTCTTACATTCGGGTAAAACCAGAACAGCAATAGTAATTTCGACTTATCTCATTCTACGCTTCTCCGATTGATTTGAAATTTTGTAGGCACCTCTAAAATGCCATTCCCTACAACTTTCATGTTTTAATCCAAGGCCAATTCGGCCTCTAACTAGGAGCTAAAAATTCGGGCAGAATGTTCCTTCACAAAACCTAATTTTCTGAAATTTCTTCCAAAACAGAAATTGATTGCAATTATCCACTTTTTCCACCTTCTAGCTTCCTTAAATATCATTTCCAATCATCATACATAACCACACAACCATGTTCATATTAAAACAGAAAAATCCCCAAAAATTATAAAAGTTCATCAATTCAACCACAACTCAAAATATAATCCATCAAACCATCTCTTTAGCCATCACAAGTCACTAATTCACCATTATTGGAAACAAACAATGAATCTTTACACACCATACCTTGATACCTCACAAAAGATAGTAGCTTAGTGGTTCCTTCTCCAAAATAACTCCACCAAGACCTTGGAATCTCCTTAGTAACCAACTTTTATGGAGTGATTTGCAATTCCATCGGTTAAAACTCAAGATTGAAGTAAGAAATTGGAGTGAAAGATGAAGGTTTTTCTCTCTCTCTTGCTCTCCAAGTTTCAGCCATGAGAAGGAAGAAATGGCTTGATTTTTGGTCAAATTTTGGTTTTAGTAAAGTTAAGGTAAGATGGTCAAAAGTCCAATAGTGAATAGGATGGTGACACTTGTCACCTTTTGATTTAAAACTTATCTTTTTGTCTCTCCAATACAAATATCTTAAGACTTTGTAAAATAATATCACTTAATACAAAATGCCAACAAGTTGTCAAAAATATAATGCATTTACCGTACTAGCGGGTCCCACGTTCAAAATACACTTTTAATTTCTCAAAAATTAACCGATACTAGAAAAATCATTTTAAAACTATCTTTGCTCATAAACTTTATCTGGGAAATTTTTCTAATAAAGAAAATGTAGAAAAGACGGGCGATTAAAAAAAATAAACCCTAGAAAATTAGAAAATTTCCGGGTTCTCACACTCATTCTTTCGGGGCGTCACACTTTCCTTGACAAAAAGGATGCTTCATCAGTTAATCTCCTATTCTTTTTGTTTTCATTTTTTTGTAAACATCGCACGAGTTTATATTATTAAGGCGCCAAAATTCCCACCTAATGGACAGGGTAGTCTATACCAGATACTATGTCTGGGCATTAGTGTCAGTTCACTGAATTTTCTTATGGAATTCTAAACTCTGATGTCATTAGGGGTAAATTATATATATTTTGAGTTTGGGAGGGTACAGTGTTACTTACCCCCAATTTCAGGGGTAAAGTGTAACCAATCCTAAAAATATTTGTTTGCATCGTAAATATATTTTTCAATTACCTTTTCAAGTTTCCAACAATATTTCTGTCTCACACATATTACAATTTTAAAAAAAATTTACAGTAATCATTCCAAATAATCTCCTGTCCATATACTAAATAACAAAATTTATGCTACTTGATTGTGGGACAGGAATGATCCCTTTGACACCAAGTTCATGTGGGTGAAATCTAGAATAATTTTAATTGTTTGGATAGGGTGTGAAAACCGTGAAAGAATAGTTTATTTCTTGCTGCTCAGAACTTAATAACCAATTCATGGCACACTATCTTGCTCACATAGTTTCAACCGGCTTGCCAATGCTGATGAAAGTTGCGTGAACTCAGTGCATCTGTAAGAACAGAAGCTGTTGTCCAGCTACATTTGAGTTAATATGTTACTTCGTCTCATTGAAAGTTTCATATTTTTCATTTTGGATGTCTTAAAATATTTGTCGTGTTGAAAAAGTCAAATTACCTTTTAGTCTCTCTTTCCAATATAGTTCTTCTTTCTAATCATATGCATTTTATCAGTCAAATTTAAATTTGAATTTGGGGGGTAAAATTTGAAAGAGAAGTACAAATATCACAATCAAACCACTATTTTTAAAAGGTTGAATTCTCCAAATATGACTAAATAATTGGAACAGAAGGAGTACTAAGTTTTCATTCTCAAGTGAAGCCACAATAGCTGAAGTTGCACATTCCACACAGGTAAAATCTCCCTCAATTGTATCTGAAAAGATTATAGAATAAATATCTCAGTCACCCCTTTTGGTCCATCTAGAAAAGGTCTTTAGAACTCATTGTCACCATTCAATGTATGATCTCTGTAGTGATAAATAAGAAAGCGTACATGTTCAAAGACTGTCATTTCATGAGGCAAGTAATTCCAACAACCCTTAATTCGTAAAGGCTAAACCAAAATACAAAATCTGCCCAAGAAAAAGCAAAAAGTATACAGAATAGTCGTCCAAACAAGTAAAAGGACTTTTATCATGATTCCTTGTTTTAAGTGGATCACAGATGCAAGCTACCTTAAAAATGTCACATGTAAATATATGGAAAAATTACTGTTGTGAATTTCTACATATACAATCCTAGGACCCCACATAGAACATACGTGGAATCATCCAGGTGAGTTGCGGTATAACATGTAACATAAAGCACAATTCTGAATTGTTATTCAAATAAGCCACGATGTGACGCCCCCATTTCTCCCTAAGGCGAACAAAAGGGTATCCGCGGGACGCCCGCCTATCTCTCGCCAGGACTCAAGCAATTCCATTTAAACTTTTTGCCGGACCACACCATACGAGTCAATAACTTAGATAAAATAAATGCGAAAGCGTTCAAGTTTAATAAAAGTCATCCGATATCCAACCCGCACATCAGGTGTTCAACAACCATCATATATCCCAAATATACATCATGCTCCAAAAGTTACATTCGGATTCCAAAATACAACCCAAAAGCCAAGACAAAGTCAAAAGTAATAGAAACCCTAAACAAAAGCGTAGCAGGAAGGTTTCTTCGATACCTCGCCAAGTTCAATCCTGTTAAGGAAAACAAATCTATAGGGTGAGCAAAAACGCTTGTGAGGCCAAGAACACACATACAAGCACATTGCTCAAATAACAATCTCAATTTACAAGTCAAGCAATCATATTTTAGTAATTAACAATTTACTGGAAATATAACCAGAAACAATTCAAGGATACTAGAGCCCTCAGGAGCTATATTCCACTTGCACATTCAATAACCTCCACGAATTGACACTCCGTCAATCGGGTAGGTTTAGTCCGTAGAACTCCACTTAACCTGTACCCTTTCACCTTACATACCCTTGTATCGGGCCCGCCTGTCATTTGTTTGTGGCGATACTACTCGAGTATGCCAAGCAAGACCTCTCACTAGGTCAAGCTTATATATCTCATGGCTCGCCAAGGTTCCCGACCAAGCCCATGCCGGCTCGAGTCCAAGGTCGGTCAATGAGATTTGGGCGTCCCCATGTGCACTTGTGTGTCGAGGAGATTCACTCCAACGACGTAGGCAACTATAGCATACCATTACATTTCAATCATTCATTCAATACATTTCAATCATTCATTCAATGCATTTCAATCATTCATTCAATACATTTCAGCCATTAATATTTCATTTCTAATGAGAACGAGTGTGGTAAAGTACACACTCGACTCCACTTTCAAGATTTCCAATCATTAATAACAATTAAACATGTAACAAGTTTACATACACCTGACACTCACCAAGTATTAGGTGTAAGTAAGGTCAAGGAAAGTTCAAGCGTCCACCGTGGGATCCTCTTGAAGGTTCTCGTGTGCGCCTGAGCAAATAATAGTGAATTATCATCCAAATCCCAAATATCGAGGAATAATTCGTTCACTAGTATTAATCTAGGGGATTCCGTGAAAATGAACCTCAATTACTCGTAAATCGAGATTCGAGAGGGGTTTGATAACATTCAAAAGTATTTAAGTCTTTATCTACGAAATCGGGGATAAAACGTTTAGATAATATCAAAAGAATAAAGAGTTCTTGAAAAACTCTATTTCCTTGAAAGTTGGAAAATTTCAGTTTTGTTATGAATCTTTGAAAAATCGTAACTCACTCGGTATAAGTCGAGAATTGGAAAACTTTATACCGTTGGAAACCTCTTAAAAAGTACTACAAGTTCTTAGAAGACACTTTTCCATGAATCGAAGTGGAAAGTGCTCAAAAATGAGTTTAAAGTTGCTATTCCAAATCACCCAGGATTGAGCCGGGGTTAGTTTTTCGCCAACTTTGAAAATTCGGCAGAATTCACTCGTTACAAACCAGCCCTTGAAATTTATAGCTCAATTAGAGGTGTAAGTAAGGTTTAGGACAGAACAAGAGGATCGAGAATTGGAGTTTCGAACACCAAGATATGGTAGCTCAAAGTTGGGTAAATTTCAAGACTGTTAACAAATTTCCAGATTTGGTTCCGACTTTGGACCTTTAGTTAAGTGTCGAAACGGACTTGGATTGATACCAAATTTTGCAGTATAATACTCCTATATGAAGGGTATCTCTCTATCAAATTTCGTGGAAAAATACCTTCGGAAAGGTGGTTAACCAATCAACCAAAGTTTGAAATTACTAAGGCCAAACTACCTTTAGCTCTCTTTCTCTCCGTTTCCAAACATTCGGCTAAGGAAAACCTCCAAGCATGGTTCATTTGTACAAGAAAAGTCTAAGGAGTATACATGGTACATTTGGTAGGTGTTTAGCACCAAGAAATTCATTTGGTAAGGCCACAACAAGTCTCACATCTAATCTGTCCAAATCTAAGGTTTTCAAGAAGAAGGCAGTCACCGTATTTTGATCATAACTCACTCAATTTAACTTGGATTTGGGCATGGTTGATACTGTTAGAAAATAAATTCATAGGGCTAAAATTTCACAGAAGAAATAGTTTTAAGTTTCAGCATGCAACTGGCTCGAAATTAAGCCTAGAGTTGCAGCATCATCAAATCATTTCGGCAGAACGGAGAAACAGGGCAACTGAATTCAGAAGAGTGGTGTGGTTCACACACATGGAACCAGAACGTGCATTATATACCGTTGGAAATATAGGTATGTCTAGTTTCAAATGCCACTAACGACACTTGATTTCGATGTCGGAGTACGGAGTTATGGACGAAATACGAACACTGGTCTGGTTACGATGGCAACCGTTTCCAGATTACCAGCTTTGGGAAATAAATTCTTTTGATCAACCAAAACTCAACATTTTTCAATGAAAATTTGTACACAACTTCTACAACATGTAAACAACACAATCAAGCCATTAAATCCTCAAATTTCTGCATTAAAGTGGCCGAACAAAGCAGGGGCAAAATGGTCAGATTTGGCCTTTGCACCCAACGTGAGTTTCCAGCAATTTTCCTTCAACAAACCACTAATTTAAACACTAATCCGACATTATAAACATCATCAAGCACAAAATCAGCAACAACCCAAGAGTGGGAATTCATAGAGCCCACTTTTCCAATTTCTCCAACATCAACCACAACCCATATGCAAATTCAAGCTTATAAGTGTAATTTAACTTCCATAGGACAAGTTTAAGGTATTAGATCATTACCTACTTTGATGGTTGGTCAAGACAGAAGTTTCGGCCCTTTGAAGCTTGAAGAAAACCGTGGATAGCTCCTTTCTTTTGCAGCTAGATGGACTTCCCAAGTGTTGAGCTAAGTGTAGTTAAATTTTGGTTGAATTTGGTGGAGGTTTGAGCAAGATTTGGAGGTGAAATTTTCAAAATTTGAAGGTGTTTTGCTTCAGCTGTTGCTCGGCCAGAATGAGAGGAAAAGAGGGATGTTTTGATCTGATTCCTTTGCGTACAAATGAAGTTTGACGTCTAATATTTTAAGGGCACAAAAATCAACCGCAAAAGGTGCGTATACGCGCGCGTTTTGTGCTCGATTCCTCTTAAGTTTGTTGCACTAGTGCACTAAACCTCTAGGGCACTTACATTCATATAAATATTATTCATTCTTAATTGTCCCAAAATAATGGTCCAAGGTCCCTCAATTAAGCGCGCACGTGAATACACGTATTTCCAATTTAGGCGCAATAAAATGAAACCTTCGAGAAATTCTTATAACGATCGTACCACTAACTATCACTTGAGTACTTAAACCTAAATTTACCTATTTTAGGACCATTGTACATATCCCCAAATTTTCGAGCTTAGTGTACTCCCAATTGGCTAAAGTGTTTAGACACGTTTTCACTTTTTCACTAAACAAACTTCTAAGAAAATAATTTTTGAAACGAGATACTTTAAAAATATAATGAAACTATAAAACCATGTACTTAGGTCTAATAAGGATAGAAAATAATATTCGGGGCAAAAATCCAAATAGATAATTAATTGAGCCAAAATTAGGGGTTTTTAAAAATAATAATTTTACGAGTCCTCACGTGAATTGAGTATTAATTCCTCCATTAACCTTTCTTAATCTATTATTGATCGTTCTTAATTCTCCAATATTAATACACTCCCGATTCAAGTATAGCCTAGAAAAAAAACGTGCACCCGTCGTTCCGGACTAAACAAATTTTTGAAAAGCGAATTTTTCAACAAAACGCTTTAAAAATATAAAGAGGCGTCATTCCATATAAATGGATTTAAAATGGTCGAAATAAATAATTCGAAGAAAATGAGTGAATAATCATTTAAATATTCCAGTAATATTCTATAAAAATAAGAAAATTTTCGGGTCTTCACACACGATAACATACTTTTTGAGAGAAGTCGAATAGAAATTTAATTACCAGTTAATTCAATTTCTGTTTCCACGGTCTTCTTTATTTTATGAGTTTCTCCATTAAAATTTGTGTATTGATTAGGATCTTCTAATTGAAAAATAAAGGATTTAATAATACTCTTGAAATAATGTTGGGAACAAGCTTTTTAGATTCGATATCCCCCTATAATATAACTACTAGTGGAATAGTCATTACATATAACGATAAAAGAAATATGTTGAAAGAAAATGACAAGTCAATATAGTAGTTATGTACATATAGGAATAACCTATAAAGATTATAAAACTGAATATTTTGCAACATATATTGATAGTGGATCAGGAACGTGTTTATGTAAACCTACATGTTTTCCACTACAATATCATGAAACCTTACCTGATCGAACAGGTATTTGATATTTCTAATAACCCTATTACTTTAAATTTTGGAATAACTAAACCTGAAATATTACTTGGTTCATTCCTTGTAAAATGTCCCCCATTTTACTTCTATGATACAGGATTAGATATACTCTTAGGAAATAATTTTCTTCAATTATTTCATAATGTTTTATTTGATACTATACAATCTCAAATACATTTTAAAACTCCTTGTGGACATTAGATAGTAGTTTTCCGACTTAAACATGCTTATGCCCGTAAAATTCCTATAACTTTCATCCTCGCGTAGGTCAGCATGGTGATATTGGATATTCAGAAAAACCAAAAATAACTAAAGGAAATTCTATATTAAAATTTGAAAGACAATTACATTTAAAACAATTACATTTGAAAGACAATTACATTTAAAACAATTACAATTAAAAACTATATCTACTACTCTAGAAGATATAAAAGAAAAATTATGATTAAGTTATACAGAAAATCCTCTTAAATTTTGGGATAAAAACCAAGATTATGCTGAAATAAAACTCAAAGATGAAAATAAAATAATTAGAGTTAAACCCATGAGGTATAATCCTACTGATCAAGATGAATTCAAAAAATAAATTAAAGAATTATTAGAAATTCCTTTGATAAGAGAAAGTAATTCTCCACATTCTTCACCAACATTTATGGTAAGAAACCATGTTGAAATAGTGAGAAATAAACCTAGAATGGTTGTTAATTATAAACAATCAAATAGTGAAACTATATTTGATGGATACTTTTTACCACATAAGAAACCCTCATAAATATGAGTAAAAGAAAGAAAATATATTCTAAATTTGATTGTAAAAGTGGATTTTGGCAAATAAAAATGCATTCTGATAGTATTAAATACACAGCATTTAGTACTCCTCAAGGACAATATGAATGGTTAGTTATGCCGTTTGGATTAAAAAATGCCCCTCAAATATATCAAAGAAAAATGGAGAAAATCTTCAAAGATTATCCTTTCTTATATGTATATGTTGATGATATATTAATAGCTTCAAATTCAATAGAAGAACATTTAGAACATTTAAATATATTCTCTGATTTATGTTTAAAACATGGAATCAAATTATCAGAAAAGAAAGCAAAAATATGATTAAAAGAAATTAAATTTTCAGGATTAGAAATAAATGGTGAACGAATCAAAATGCAACCGCATAGTTTGGAAAAAATACAAGCATTTCTTGATAAATTAGAAGATAAAAAACAATTGCAAAGAATTTTAGGAACATTAAACTATGAATCTGATTTATTTGCAACTTAGCGGATAAAAGAAAGGAATTACAAAAATTACTAAAGAAAAATAATAAATATGAATTTTCTGAAAATCATATAGCTCTAGTAAAGAAAATAAAAGAGCAATGTAAAAATTTACCATTTTTAATTTTATCATCTGATGAAGATAATCTTATATTAGAAACTGATACTTCTGAAGAAATTTAGAGTGCAGTTTTAAAAACAGAAAATAATTTATTATGTAGATATGCATCTGGAATGTTTTCAGATATAGAAAAAAGATATCACATAAATGAAAAGGAATTACTTGCAATAATAAGAAGATGTCATAAATTTTACTACTTTTTATTACCCAAGAAATTTAAGTTAAGAACGGATAATTCTCAAGTAAGAGCATTTATTAAAAATAATATTAAACCTCTGCATCAAAATAAAAGATTAATTAGATGGCAAATAGCATTATCTGAATTTATGATTGACATTGAACTAATAAAATCTGACAAGAATTGCCTTGCAGATTTTCTCACTAAAGATGGAAGGCCAAATGAATAAGCAAACTATCCTCTTGGATAAAATCTCAAAATTGTCTGAGAAAATTACTCAATCGCAGACGTCATTCAATGACGTAATGGATATTTTGAATTACCAAGATATAAATAAAGAAGTTTCTGAACTTCTTATCAAGCATGCCGAAAATGGGTAGAATACAATCAACCTTTACGATAAGGTTGAGGAATTATTATATGACCTTTTCAAAAGGGATGAAATAGAAAATCTTCCCCCTTCACCAGGACAAGAAGATTTTCAACAGACTGAGAGATTTGGAAAAAATCCTCTCGAAGATGGGATATCTCTGAAACCCGATTTTAGTTGGAAACAGACATTTCAAAAGACACCCATAATGGATAATATAATTAATGAGCACCCGCTCGTCATTGAATACAATTGTCTCATTAGAGAATTATATGCCTTACAAAATACAGAAACATATTATATGGATTTCACGGGAATCTATCCTAGAATAAATTGTGTGCAAGGATATGATTGTAATTTTGTTCAAAAATGATACAATTTTGGAATAATCAATGCTATCTATATGAATACTCCTACTTTTGCTGAAATTTGCAAACTCCCTCAATGGATTCAAGAAGAAGTTAGGCACATCTACCAAAATAATCCTACCTATGGTCCTAAGGGCATTTTAATTTCAAAATTATTTCAGCTGGACTGGATTTTGAAGACTCAAATAGATATGATGCCTTTCATCATATCAAAGTTATGAAATTTGATGAGTTGGAGATTAAAGTCTACCCTCAATGAAAGGAGTACGAATATTTTCCTGAACAAAAAATACATTATCAAAGAGCTCTTGGAATAAGGATTATTTTACAAAATCTAGAAAATAAAGCCAAACAAGGATTTTGTACATACGGAGGATGACGGGTATTTTACATACGTACAAGTTAAAAAAATCGAATTACACCCGTTCACTGCAAGTATACAGGTCAACTAGTAGTTTAGGGTATATATCGAGTCGATCCCACAAGGAAGAGTGAACAATTACCGGTATTACTAAAGCTTCTCTATTATTTAGACTATCAATGAATTATAACAAATTTAACCTACTGAAATTATACAAAATAGCAAATGAAAGCTCCTTAGGTTGTGGTATCCCTAATTACTCATGCAAGTGCTATGTTTGGATCATTGAGTACTACATTTAGGCTAGTTATGGTGTAATTTCCTTATGCATTTGAATCCTACTTTCGTAGTGAATCAATTATACTTATAACTAATCCATACCTATTCTCATGGTTATGAAATTAGTTACAAGTTCATTTCATCAGTGAAATTACATGAAATGAATCACTAAAAATCACATAGGTGCACCTCTACTTTCGTGAGTGTACTCCCTATGTTTAGCACTTCTTGAACTAGTGTTAAATCTCAATTTTCATTGCAGAAACAACACCTTAGATAATCACAATCAATGGTACTAGATTAATCATGATTTAAAGATCCAAAATGCTAAATAACTTGCTCAAATAATAGCAATCAAATAATCAAATAATAAACACTAACATTCATAGAAAGTTCAACCAAACCCAAGGTATAAACTTTAGAGATACATAATAACATAAAATCCAGAACTTGTATATTAACTAAACTTAGAATCAAGTACAAAAGATAAAGAGTTGGAAAGAAGAGTAACCCTTGTCACATGAGCTCTTCCCTTGCCTTCTTCATCTCCATCTTCATCTTTGCCTAGCTAATAAACAAGTAGGATGAACTATACTACTCTATATTCAACTACTAAACTAATTGAACTAAGAAAAACTAGTGAGAACTACATTTTTGTGGAGTTTCTCTAGCCTCCCAAAGTTATGAAAATGTTCTTCAAGGCTTATATTTATAGAGGAATTTCTTGTAATGGAAAAGTGTTTTTTCATGTATTGAACCCATAAACAAGCTAAAATGGAGTTGTAAAGCTTCTTTTGCAGCTGTCTTGGGCTGTTTCCACCGATAATCTTGCAGGAAAGGTTGGTCAAAAAGCTTGTGTGAACAAAACACAAGTTGGTAAGCCGAAAGTAGTGATCCGAGGGCTAGATCCGAGTTCGGATCGCTCAAATTACATCTCGGATCTCATTTTTCTTCATTTTTTACCTTCACTGTTCATTGGGATCCGAGGCCTGCTACAGCGGATCCGAGCTCGGATCCTCTGGTCTCGGATCCACTTGTCCAAAAGATCAGACGAGGTCTCGGATCATATTGGATTCGGGTTCGGATCGCTTGCTCTGTTTTTTATCCATTTCAACTGATATTTTCTCAATGTGTAAAACATGAAAGTTGTAGCCCTTTGAGTTAGCTTTCCAACGCATCAAGAATCACCTAATTTGGAGCTCCGTGGACTAAGAAATAACCAAATTACCTTTGACTGGTCAGAAACTTATTTCAGCTTCGACCATAGAAAATGTGCTTAAGTATTTCGACCTTTTGACTATGAAAATCACCGAACTGGACTTCAATGTCTTCATACCAAATGTAGATCTATCTCTTGGCTTCAATGTGGTATAAGAATCACTTCAATCCGATCATTGTCGCTCAAGATATTGCCAAAATACCACAAGGTGTCAAAGCTGTGAAACTCCTTTTCTTTAGAACTTGATTGCATTTCATCTCTTGCACTTCATATTCTCTTTTTATCACTTAAAACCATCATCAATCATCCAATTCTCTTCTCAATTTATGTCATTTGATGATTGAATCATTAAACCTACAAAAGTATGAAGTTTTCACCATAAAAATCCATAGAAATGCAATTTTTAACACTTAAACCCCTAAATGCATATTTTCACTAGAATCTTAGTTAATTAACTATAAAACTAATTAAAACACACCAAAACTAACTAATAAAACACACTAAAAACACGTAAACTGTGCACTTATCAAACTCCCCCACACTTGAACCATTGCTTGTCCTCAAGCAATTCACACATAATCAATTACAATGATTCAAGAGGTGAAATAATATATGCATTTTTTGTCAAATTTAATTCCTCATGACTTGGAAAACAATCATTATGCAATTGTTCAAATTACACTAAATACTCATAATATCAAGTAAAGGAAGGATAATTATACCCTAATTTTAACAAGTTAGACTTAATCTCTCGTCCTAACATAATTTCACAAATAAGCAAATCACATAGTCAATTTATAGCCTTCCTCCACCTATAATCATCTTTTTCTCAAAATTTTACAACTAAGAGGGATTTATTTACACTAATTTTACCTAAATAGTGAGAATGTCTTTTTACGCGAAAATTGACACTTTTAGGTGAAGATCTCTGGTTACTCAACATTTCACTTATTTAAATTGCCATTCATACTCGTAATTCAAGTACTTTTTTACGCGAAAGTCGACATTTGTAGATGCCAACACCCGATTACTCGGTACAAGAATCATTGGAGTAGAAAAAAAACTCTTATTCTCTTTTTTTTTTCTTTTTTGTAAGACAATAAATAAATTTTCCCTCATAGAAAATATATAAGAATAATCAAAGGAGGAGTATAACCTTTATCGACTATATCAATCACTTACTTGAAAAATTAAGTAAAGAGAAGAAATCTCATTAAACATGTAAAATTATAGGCATAATTTTCCTCACTTTATTGGATATACTTTCTAAAATACAAAAATCCTAATTGCATACTAATCATTTCCAAGTTAAATGAAGATTAAATCTTCTAGAATATATATAAAGTTTTCAAAATTGAAAGAATTAGACACTTAAAGTTGGAACAATTTAGCCCTTTTGAATAAAAATGCAAAAATTTGAAGAACTTTTGGGCCATAATGAAATATTGAAAAAGATTTTAGAAAAATTTTGATAGAGTTTTCTCTTATAAATGGACAAAACTTCCTGCCAACACACCCAATTTCAAGCAAATTATCCAAATGGCAAGATTTCTACGCACAATTCCAACATTTCTAATCATTTAAAGTCACAAAATATCATCACATAGCATTAAAGTGCAAGTTCAAATATTTTCCTCCCCCACACTTAAACTTCACATTGTCCTTAATGTGAGAAAGGAGAAATAACAAAAGTAAAAGAAAGTAACACCCCCCTAATGAACTTGCGCGATCCGAATCCATGGCAATGTGATGAATTTCCAACTTTACTTGAGAAAGAATGGAGAGTTCAATTAATGCACCTTGAAAAAGACAAAAATAAAACTTCTTAAGAATAAAAGCTTGCAACCAACAAGAAGAAAAGTGGAGTTGAAGGAGGAAAAAGAGGGAAGAATGAGAAAAAGTGGTCCGAGGCTTCGTTTTGGAAAGGATCCGAGGTCGTTTTTGAAAGGATCCAAGGCCGGATCATGATAAGTGAGCTCGGATCAAGAAGCTCGAAATTTTTTTCTGATTGCAGAAGTGGATCCGAGGCCTCGGATCCATTGATTCTACACTTATTGCAGAAATTTCTGCAATTTCCAGTTTGACCCCAATTTGAAACACACTCTCCAATTCGTGCTCTACAATGAAATTTTTAACAATTCAACACTTCACACACATGGAAAGTGACTTAAAGATGAACCTTAACATCTCAAAACAAATAAAAAACATGTAGAATGCAAATTGAGGGTTGAGATTCTTGGATCAAATAGTCCCCTTGACACTTTCAATGCACATGGTGGTGCTCAAATGGTCTAAAGAGTGCAAATAGGTCATGAACATATTTAAACACTTGAATCCACTTTAACTTCATGCAAATGACTAACTTAATCTCATAACATGAAATTAAGCATTGTAAACTCAAAAATGAAGGTTAAGCTTCCCTTTTTCACATCGGTCTCCACTCCTTATAAACTCCTTTGAACTTGAAATATTTCACGTGACTTCTTGTCATTGCTACCTACACACAAATACCAATCAAGTAACCCAAAAAAAAAACTAGAAATTGTTGGGTTGCCTCCCAACAAGCGCTTTTGTTTATAATCGTTGGCTCGACTATTTCACCTCACTTGTCAAGGAGGTTTAGTTAAAGAATAATCCACCATTTTAGGCCGTGGTGGATCATTAAAGCATGACTTTATGATAAAAGTCGCATAATCGAATTATAAGAGAAATGGAAGTAGTTTCCTTATCTCAAGTGATTCATAAATATTACCTTTAATATACATCACTTGAGAACTTACCAAAGGAGACGTAATGAGGATATCTTGGGCATTAATACCTTTAGAACCTATACTTTCAATACACTCCTCAAGAGGGGTGAAAAATGAGTCATTAAAACTCATCTCTTGAGGTTCAAGGTTAGTTCCAAAGATATTATCATGTGAAATGGATATTTGCTCATTGAAACACAATTAAGATTCATCATTTTCATCAAAATGCAATCCATTTTCATATAAAACATTCCCACCATTCATGTTAGGATCATTTTGCAAATTATTAGAAGAAATAACTTCACACAATGGATTCAATTGCTCATGTATTCTACCAAAGTGAGAAGTTAATTCATCTATTCCTTCTTCAATCCTATCAAAACGGTCAGAAGTTGCATTTGCTAGCTTTTCTATTATTAAATCAAATTGATTAGAAAAATTTTCTACAGCTAGCTCCCAAGATGCATTAGAATTATTAGCTAATGGTTCACTTTCTAACTCCCAAGGTAGAGGTGTATTAGCTAACTTCTCTATTGCCAACTCCCAAGATGGTTTTGATTCATATTGGACACTTTCAGGTTGGTAATCATAAAAATATGAATAATCACTATAAGTACATTGATCATCCCAACCATAAAAAAGAGAATTGCTCCAATTAGCACTATATCGATCAAAACAAGGATTGTAATGCTCTAATTCATCATAATCATCCACATTTTGTGCTTGTCTACATGTATTAGAAGCATGATAACCTCCACACAAGTCACAAATCACATGATAAGAATTAAAAGCATTAACATTCCTCTCTTGCTCAATTTCATGCATAAATGTGTCCATTTGAACTTGTAACATCATAACATCAAATTTAGTCTTTAAGCACCTTATACCATCTTCAAAAGACATACATTCAGTAAATTCTTGGTTACCTCTGTTGAAGGAGCTTTGCACTTGGTAACCATCCCATACCACACTTCTATTTCTCAAGCATTGTCCTCCAAATTGACCTACACTTCTCATCACCTAAAATTGCTTTTAAACAATCTCAAAAGCAAAATTAGTAAGAAAAATAGGTAATGAAACACATACACA
Organism: Coffea eugenioides; assembly: GCF_003713205.1. Classification (NCBI taxonomy): domain Eukaryota; kingdom Viridiplantae; phylum Streptophyta; class Magnoliopsida; order Gentianales; family Rubiaceae; genus Coffea; species Coffea eugenioides. The sequence continues at coordinate 8,715,166 of NC_040039.1, forward strand.
CATAAAACACAAAAATAACAGAAAATAACATTCACACTATAACTAATGAAATGTCTAAACTAATAAAGTTGCTCTTCACACCGATATTGCCAAATCTTCCCCGGCAACGGCACCAAAAACTTGACGGGTATTTTACATACGTACAAGTTAAAAAAAACCGAATTACACCCGTTCACTGCAAGTATACAGGTCAACTAGTAGTTTAGGGTATATATCGGGTCGATCCCACAAGGAAGAGTGAACAATTACCGGTATTACTAAAGCTTCTCTATTATTTAGACTATCAATGAATTATAACAAATTTAACCTACTGAAATTATACAAAATAACAAATTAAAGCTCCTTAGGTTGTGGTAGCCCTAACTACTTATGCAAGTGCTATGTTTGGATCATTGAGTACTACATTTAGGCTAGTTATGGTGTAATTTTCTTATGCATTTCAATCCTACTTTCGTAGTGAATCAATTATACTTATAACTAATCCATACCTATTCTCATGATTATGAAATTAGCTACAAGTTCATTTCATCAGTGAAATTACATGAAATGAATCACTAAAAACCACATAGGTGCACCTCTACTTTCGTGAGTGTACTCCCTATGTTTAGCACTTCTTGAACTAGTGTTAAATCTCAATTTTCATTACAGAAACAACACCATAGATAATCACAATCAATGGTACCAGATTAATCATGATTTAAAGATCCAAAATGCTAAATAACTTGCTCAAATAATAGCAATCAAATAATCAAATAATAAACACTAACATTCATAGAAAGTTCAACCAAACCCAAGGTATAAACTTTAGAGATACATAATAACATAAAATCCAGAACTTGTATATTAACTAAACTTAAAATCAAGTACAAAAGATAAAGAGTTGGAAAGAAGAGTAACCCTTGTCACATGAGCTCTTCCCTTGCCTTCTTCATCTCCATCTTCATCTTTGCCTAGCTAATAAACAAGTAGGATGAACTATACTACTCTATATTCAACTACTAAACTAATTGAACTAAGAAAAACTAGTGAGAACTACATTTTTGTGGAGTTTCTCTAGCCTTCCAAAGTTATGAAAATGTTCTTCAAGGCTTATATTTATAGAGGAATTTCTTGTAATGGACTAGTGTTTTTTCATGTATTGAACCCATAAACAAGCTAAAATGGAGTTGTAAAGCTTCTTTTGCAGCTGTCTTGGGCTGTTTCCACCGATAATCTTGCAGGAAAGGTTGGTCAAAAAGCTTGTGTGAACAGAACACAAGTTGGTAAGCCGAAAGTAGTGATCCAAGGGCTAGATCCGAGCCCGGATCGCTCAAATTACCCCTCGGATCTCATTTTTCTTCATTTTTTTCCTTCACTGTTCATGGGATCCGAGGCCTGCTACAGTGGATCCGGGCTCGGATCCTCTGGTCTCGGATCCACTTGTCCAGAAGATCAGACGAGGGCTCGGATCATATTGGATCCGGGTTCGGATCGCTTGCTCTGTTTTTGATCCACTTCAACTGATATTTTCTCAATGTTAGAGGGTGAACTAGCTCTTATGTAAAACATGAAAGTTGTAGCCCTTTGAGTTAGCTTTCCAATGCATCAAGAATCACCTAATTTGGAGCTCCGTGGACTGAGAAATGTCCAAATTACCCTTGACTGGTCAGAAACTTATTTCAGCTTCGACCATAGAAAATGTGCTTAAGTATTTTGACCTTTTGACTATGAAAACCACCGAACTGGACTTCAATGTCTTCATACCAAATGTAGATCTATCTCTTGGCTTCAATGTGGCATAAGAATCACTTCAATCGGATCATTGTCGCTCAAGATATTGCCAAAATACCACAAGGTGTCAAAGCTGTGAAACTCCTTTTCTTTAGAACTTGATTGCATTTCATCTCTTGCACTTCATATTCTCTTTTTATCACTTAAAACCATCATCAATCATCCAATTCTCTTCTCAATTTATGTCATTTGATGATTGAATCATTAAACCTACAAAAGCATGAAGTTTTTACCATAAAAATCCATAGAAATGCAATTTTTAACACTTAAACCCCTAAATGCATATTTTCACTAGAATCTTAGTTAATTAACTATAAAACTAATTAAAACACACCAAAACTAACTAATAAAACACACTAAAAACACGTAAACTATGCACTTATTAAAGGAAATGGGGCATTTTCTTCTATAATGACTGCATATGCAGGGTAGACTCCCGATGCGGCAATGAATTATTTGAACTGGAAAATACGCTTACTGGAAAGCAGTAGAATAAAATCCAGCAACAAAGCTATCAAGACTTTGTGTGGGATGAGGAAGCATAAAAATAACACGTGTTCAACCTGTACTAAAAAAGAAGATAAGGACACGGCATCAAGCAGTCAAAGCATGGAATGAGACGTAAGCACTTACATCACTCTAGGAATCCAAAATATGTTGCTCAAGTCCGCAGAATTGAAGTAAGAACGAATCTGTGGAAAAATCAATTCAAGTCCGACATTGAAGTCTACCAAACACCTGTATAAATAGGCAGATGCCATATGAAGAAGGCAGTTGAAGTTGAAATTGGAATTGGGCAAGGAAAGAAATTAGAGTTGAGAAAAAATTGAGGGAATCAAGAAGTTCTACTCACTGATTGTCTTAAAAATTTTCTCTCATGTATAGGAAATAAAGAGAGTGAGAGAGTAGTGTGCTAGGCCAATATCCTATACTAATCTTTCTTCATTAATAAAAGAAACAAGTTTCTTCACAACTTTTTGTGTTTACATCTGAGTACGCTTAGAGGTAGGAAACGAAACTAAGCTGTGCTACAAAACTCTGAAGCGGCCCTTAAAGGAAGTCACCCCGGTAGTTGGAGGCTGCAACGCCCAAATAAGAAGTCTTCGGGGAGGCAGTCGGAGTTTTGTCGGTCAAAAATCAGATAGAAGGTATGGAAGCGTGTTGGACCTATTTCTTTTGTTAATAAGAAATTGTTAGTCTTGATATGGTTTGCACTCTATTCTCTTATCAAAAATTTTATGGAAAATATTTCAAATATGTTTAGTACCTTATCAATAAATATAGTACATCCTGAATACAATTTAGAAATAAATATATCTTTTGAATCTAGAATAATAAATCTAGATATTATGTTAGCCAAACCAAGCTTAAATTTTGATGAATTAAATTTGGGCACCAATGGTATCAGGAAACTAGGTTTAAACCTAGCATACGAGGATGCGGGTCTACTGGTTGAAGATATGTCATTTATGTTTGGGTTTGTTTCTGGTTTCATATCTAGTTTTATATTTATCATTAGATTATTAAGTTTATTACTTATATTTTCTATTTCAGAATCTGAAAGGCAAGTAAAATTATCTTCAGACTCACTCATTTTATTTTGGCAATATGTTCTGTTAAATATTCTATTGTGGTTTTATTTCTTTTTACTATAATTTTTTCTCCTAAATCTATTTTTTCTATTTTTTCTTTAATTATTTAAATTTCTTTCTTTAGATCTTTATATACACATAACATTGTTTTTTGTATTTAGAATAAGTCTTTTTCTATTTTTAAATTTCCAGATTCTATTATTTTATAGTTGTTTGAATTCATGTATGCGTTCTTATTAAATGGAAATTTCGATTTGAAACAATTTTTTCTAAATTTCTTTTTTCAATATCTAACAATATATTTAATGCTTCTAATATTATTTCTTCAGAGGAATATCTAACAATAAGTTGTCTTACCTTATTTATTTTAGCTTTAGCTGCTAGATCTTGACTAATAAATTTTTGACATTCTTGACAGTATATTATTCTTTCGAAAGAATTCATGGTAGATTTAAATGAGTTTCTCTATACTAAGCAGTAAATTCTTTATTGAGTTCTACATATCTATTGGTTATTAAGTATTTTTCTGCATCTCTTAAGATCTTGTATCTATCATGGCAGGTAATAGAATTACAATTGTACAAAGTGACATGGAGCCACTGTTCTTGATAATATAAAATTCTTTTACTAATTGTTGTAGCTGTTATGCATATTCTTTAATAAGGAATAACATCGAATCACATATTTGACATTCTTCCATTTTGAGGAGATGGATAGTACCAATCAGAATCGTCAAATTCTATTCCATTATTCAAGTATCTAATAGGTACTGGGTTTGCATCAAAATCTTCATCAGAAATATAATCATCATCATTATTTAGTCTATAATTTATGGGGTTTATGAGATTATTTATAGGGATTGTTGGATCATTTATGGGCTCCGAAACCACACCTATCTAAAAATGTATAGCCTTCATTATCTAAATAGCCTTTTTGCTTTGCTATATTCATTAGTATTGAAATGAAAGAATTTCCTGAACCAAGTTTATGCCTTGCATACAAGGATGCGGGTCTACTGGTTGAAGGTATATCATTTATCTTTGGGTTTATTTCTGGTTTCATATCTGGTTTTATATTTATCATCAGATTATTAAGTTTATTACTTATATTTTCTATTTCAGAATCTGAAAGGCAAGTAAAATTATTTTCAGACTCACTCATTTTATTTTGGCAATATGTTCTGTTAAATATTCTATAGTGGTTTATTTCTTTTTTCTATAATTTTTTTCTCCAAAATCTATTTTTCTAGTTTTCCTTTAATTATTTGAATTTCTTTCTTTAGATATTTATATATACAAAACATTGTTTTTTGTATTTCAAATAAGTGTATTTCTATTTTTAAATTTCCAGGTTCTATTATTTTATAGTTGTCTGAATTCATGTATGCGCAAATCAATGTCCTAAAAAATTTAATAAAAAGAGATTTGAAATGGATGATGATATTGGAGACTTGATTAATAATAATGAATTAATAGAAATAAAAAAATTTGCAGAAATAGAAGAAGTTTCTTCCAATGAAAGTATATTTATCCGTATAGATACAAAATACGAAATAAGTAGCGAAGATGAGCGAAATAGAAGAAGAGAAAAATAACACCAATTTTGAATATTTATTCAAATAAGCCGCGGTAAAATGAACCATTACCTAAGGGATTTGAGCATTCTTGCCGTGGGAGGCATGATAGACTTCAATTGGAAAGAATTATTCCTTTTTTGGTCTTTTTACTCTATTTGATATACTTCGTAAGGGAAATGGGGCAGGAACGGTTGTCAGAGACAACCATTCCTGGCAGTTGATGGCCATGATTTGACCAAAAATTTTTGTGCGGCTCAGATCACATCTTGTAACTCGATTTTCACGCCATGTGTGGGACCCACAAAAATTTGTTCTAAAGTTACGTTGTGTGCAAAGAAAGTTACACCGTGTGCAATCAAAGTTACCCACAGTGAAAAATAGACACAACCGACAGAAACGGTTGCACCTGCAACCGTTTGTGCCCCTTGTCCGCTTGGTAAGCCAGTTTAATTCAACATGTCTGAGTGAGCTGCTTCTGCCACCTTAACAGCGAATTCATTGTCGTCACTGTACATTAGTATCCATCCATGCTTTACACTGGGGTATATCTTCAAGAAGTTATCAACCTGTTAAACAACCAAAAGAGTTTGTCCCTAAGGATATTTGCAAAGCTTTCTATATTTTCAACAAGTCATCAAGTTAAGAGTTATACGCCATAAATTTGCATAAAGCATAATGAGCCATGAAAGGCTTTTGAATTGAATCAAACTTTACAAAGATTTTTAGGAGTTAGTAGATTCTGAAGACGTGAATTATTGAACCTATGGAGCAGCGGTGGAGGAGTCCAAGTTTCAAACCTCAGGTTTTTCAGTTAAAATGCCATTCAACTTAGTCAAAAGCTCAGGTAGACATAAATGATCCGTCTCAGCTCCTAGTAAAGCAATTGGGACCTTAACTTCTGCAATGACAAATAATCTACTCGATCAACTGGTGTATAGGATATTTTATTTCCTTCACAATCAAGGAAATTAAAACTTGATAATTGCAAATACAGACCATGTATGTCATCCTCAGATATTGAACCAGGATGTAATATAACTGCAGCCTGAATACTGTCATATTTTGCTAGTTTCACAACAGTCATTCCTGAAATAAAAGCAGAATGTACATACAACCGGATCGAAAGGCTTGGGACAGAGAGTTAGTTGAGTCTATCTTTTTGTTGTAGGAAGCTGAATTAATTTGCAATATTCGGTTAGGTTATTTTGCCGTGGGGGACAAGTGGATTTGGCATTTTAACAAAAACGGGTACTTTCCAGTAAGGAATGCTTATCATGCAGCAAGGCACTCAAACATCATTAATACAGAAGAGATAGTTGGCTGTAGTTCTGATTGTTTTCAAAGGCAAGTTTGGAGCGCGTCCTGAGGCTCTCTCCTAGACGGGGCGAAGCATAATCGCCTTAGGGCATCCAAGTGAGGCGTTTCTTCTGGTGGGCAAATGCCCAGTGCCGTCATCGACGCTGAAGCGTCGCCGAGGGTGTGAAAAGCTCTGGTATGATGGAACAGAGATTTGAAGGGAAAAAACCTGATTCTAATTTAAAGGGAAGTAGTAACTCCAAAAATAGAAGATACAAATAGGATAAAGTAGAAGTACGATCGAAGAGCACAAACAGTGAATAAGCGAAGAGGAATTGAATCGGAGAGTAAGTTTGGGAGAAGAAGAGGAGAAAGTGGATAAGAAAAGAAACGGCGTAAGAAGGAAGGAAAAGGAATGACGCGCAGGAGTTTTATCTTTTCAAAATTATAATTGAGTCCTAAATTATTTAAAAGTTTCATATTTTGTTCTCAAGCAACCATTAATTAAACTAATTAATTTACTTTATAGCATAAATATTATGACTTTACAATATTTCTTTATAATATTACAAGTATTTTTATTTTTATTTATTAAAAGCTCAAAAATTTGTGGGGTTTATTCCCTACGCCTTAGGTGTCGCAGACACTTGTATAATTCAATTTGAGTTTTTGCTCATTAAATGTATATTTTTTAGATAAGCTAATATATTCAATTATCGTTTCCGGAAAAAAAAAATTCCCCACGCCTTAGGGTTTATGCCCTGTCTAGATCGAGACAATACTTTCGCCTTTTAAAATACTTCGGATGAAGTGCAAAGGAAACTATTCTGAACTATTTGGCAAATTACTCCACCAAATAAGATCAAACCTGTCCTTTGGAGAGGTGCCGTATGGATATTCTACCCAATGCTAGTAATCTTGAATCCCACAGAGTAGATGGCTATTTGATTTGTTTCTTTTGTTCGACAAAGAAAGAAGATCTCTTGCATACTTTATTCGTATGTCCCTATGTAGTGCAGGTTTGGGCTCTGAGCTATATGGAAGGAGTTTTACATCTCTCAAGCATCTAAATGGCGCTAGTTGGCTGAAGGAGGCTATTTTTTGGTTGAAGGAAGGTCAACTTTTGATATTTGTGGTTCTCTATTGGGGTATTTGGGGTAGTAGAAATGAAAAGATGCATAATGGTAGTTGTAAATGTCCTTTGCAACTTGTAAATTGGGGATTTAATTATTTACATTGGATAAAGAGTGTGCATGCAAATGATTAATTCTACAGCAGAGCTCACCAATGAGCATTGTGAGATGATTTCATGGCAAGCACCTTGTCCTGCTCAATCAAGGTGAACTTTGATGGGGCGGAATATTTTTGTCATTTGAGGATGCATGGCGTTGGAGTTATTGCGAGGGATCATGAACGTAATTTTGTAGCACAATTGTCCAAAAGATTTCATAACCTACCTTCTCCTGAAGTGGTCGAGTTGAAGGCAGCAGATAAGCTGTGCTCTTCTGCGTGCATCTAAATTTGAACAATTGCATCATTGAAGGTGATCCTACCAATATAATCAGGATGCTGAATGAAACCAGGGAGAATTTGTTACACCTTGGACGGATTTTATGTACTATAAGTCGCTAGGTATGAATACTGATATTGTTTGGGTTAGGAGAACTTGTAACGGGCCAATTCATACAAGGGCAAAGCAAGTCAAGTTCTCCGAGACCCCAAAATTACATATATACATACACATATATATATAGAGAGAGAATATAGTAGTAGATATTCGAAAAGAACCCACCTAGTAGACAAGCAACATATATCAATATCGAGAACAATGATAAGACTAAATATTATGCAAAAAAGACAATAGACAGAGTACACGTAAAGTAAAACTTTACAACATCTTTTGTATTTGTATTTAACAAATAATTTGACAAAGCAACAAAAGAATGAGACAACGTTTTTAGTGCCAAAAAGACCCCTCACGCTTCCTTCCAGTAGCCTTCTGAACAAGCGTAAGCAAATCCATTGTCTTCGTAGAAAATTTTACCCAAATAGGGAATAGGAGAACTTCGATAATATTATAGAACTTCGCCGAGAACGAGAAGAGTCTAAGGCGTCATTTTTTTGGTGTTTGAGAAAAAATGAAATTGAGATTCTAAAATTTTAGACATTCAAACATAATTTGAATACATAAAGAAAATGACCAATTAAATTAGGCTTGTTACACTACGTGAATTGGAATTGAGGAACTTAATGTGTCATGAAACTGTGAGAAAATCTGCAGCAAGCACCATTACAAACTTTGGAAATACATTACATCCGAGAAATTAAAAAAAAAACTTGATACTTAAGCACATGTCACATAATCATATGATCTTTATCATTAGAAATAAAACATCCCTAAAAGATTTGGTTAAAACTTTCTAAAACTAACTACACATAAAAAATAAGCAAATTGATAAGTGGTAAAAAAAAATTATTATTGAGAATCTACACAAATTTCAGAAACAATAAAGAAACCTTCTTGGTATACCTCTATGTGCAATAATGTGACAAATACAAACTGAAGAGTAATTTTTTGTCTAATCAAGCGCATATATAGATTTAAATTATAAGCATAATTATACATTTGGAATTTAATTAGAAAAAGATTATGATAAATAGATAAATGACTTGCATAGCTGTGACTTCTAACAATAACAGTTGATACATAAAAGACTAGACTTAGGCTTATAGGGTGGTAAAGAGGGCAGTAAACAGGATGAGAGAAATTTGTTGAGGTAGACTTATCAAGAATTAAAACCTATCGAAAAAAATTAGAAGAGAAAAAGATTAGGAATAGCTGTAGAGATTAGAGAAGGACGAAGAATGTTATATTAAAAAGTTGGGAGAGAATGCATATTTTCTCAAAGAACTCATTGAAATTACTCTCTTCTTAGTTAAGCTGGGTAGAAAAGAGATATCATAAAGAGCAAATTACGTGAAATGTTACTAAAATATTGCGAGATAATGGTTTTGATCACTAAACTTTTTTATTAGCCAAAAATATCACTGAACTAGTAAATCTGTATCATTTTGGTTACTCCGTATACTTATGCCATTAGGAGAGACGGAAAGTAAATTTTTGAGGGGCAATTTCATCTACACAGCCTTTTCTTTGAAGCTGTGTAGATGAAATTCTAGAAGATTAAAGTGGTCCGAGTGGTTCGATTAGAGTTATTGGAGAAGATTAAATTCCAGAAGGAAACTAACAAAATTCTCATTCCTCAATATTATATAAAAAAATGTAAATAATTTGTATCATTAAAGTATGCTTGGCATAGGCTAAGACCTTGGCAGCAATTTCGGGTAGGCTAAAAACAACTTTGGAAGAAGAAAGTTCCATCTCCAAAATGCCCTGAACCCGTTTGTGACAATGCTCAAACAAAAAACCTAAGCTAATGGGACGACATTGCCGAGGATGAACGCCCATGGAGAGGAATTCTAACCAATCTAATGTTGGCAGAAACCCATGAGTTTGCTGGCTAAAGAGGAGAGAAGTTGATAGATATTTTTGTTAATTTATTTATGTTTTTGTTCTATTTGGTGTTTTGTTCCTTTTCATAGTTATTTTTTGTGCATGAGTTTGATCAAGAAAGAATGAAATTTCAGCGAGTGTTAGGCTGGCCAGATGTGGCATTCTTGTGTTTTGTCAATGTTTTTAAATTCAGACCGGGAATGAACTGGAAGACCTTTTGATTTGCGATTTTACTGGCTTGATCGATTTAACCCCTATTCAAATGTTTAATCATTATTTATTTATTTTAATATTAAATATGTGAATAAAGTTGAAATATTTATTCTAAAAAAATAAAAAAAGTTAATAACTCTAATCGAACCACTCGATTTTTATCAGTTTTTACTGGTCCAATCGATTTTTGACTAGTTTATATCGGTTTAATTAAATTTTTTGGTCAACAATTAAATTGAATTGAAGACATGGCCCGTTTGCAGTTCCATTGGTCAATTTGGTCCGAATTTGAAAACACGCAAACCAAACTAAGTCTTGAAAATTGAAGCTTTTGTCCTCTAGCTTTTCCCTTGCTTCATAGTTTGACCCCCAAAGTTTAGGATTTTACATTTTAACCCCCTTGTTTACTTTAAAGTTTTTCAATTAGATCCATAGTATTAGAGTAATCCAATCATGAGTTCAATCTTTTTTTTTATCGCAATGATAATATTTGTATAACCTACTCTAACATGGTTTAAGGAAAGGAAGAGCATCAGAATTTTTTTGTCGAAAAAAGTCACAATTAAATGACAACTACAATTAAATGATAAGGTGGAAGGTAAGGATTAAATCCTTAACCTTCCACCGCCACCAAAGACATTTTAGTCTTGGTGGTACCAAGTACACGTGCAATCAAACTTTGTTGTACCAGCATCCATGACAGAGCGAGCGGCTTGGTCAAAAGCTTGACTTGAACTCAATCAAATCGAGCTCGAGCTACTTGTTACATTCAACGAGTCAAGTTCTAACTCCAAAAATAAATACTTGAGTGCTCGACGAGTTTAATCGAGTTTTCTTATTATATTTATATTATATATTTTGAAAAAAAATTTATAGGTTTAGTTCAAAACTCGAGTTCGAACTTGAGTAGATCAGACTTGATATTTACTCGAGCTCAAACGAGTTAAGCTCGAGTTTAATTTTATTTTATCGAGTCGAGGTCGAGTCCAAATTTATTTACTCGTTCAAACTCGAACTCGAACTCGAGTAGTACTGATTGTGCTCGAGTTCGAGCTTGAGTATGGTGCTACTCGAGCTCGACTCGGCTCGATAACACCTCTAGTACCAAGAGGCTGTTGGCCAATCATTAGTTCAGTCAGCTTTTCAATTTGTCAAATTAAGTTCCAAATACTTTCGATTTTTTACTTTAGAATAAATGATCTAGTCCCTGTGCGGCATAGGCTTATCACTTATGATGTCTTATTTATTTATTTATTTTTACTTATTTCATTTTCTTGTTCCTTTTTCTTTTCTTTTTTTTTTCCAGAAACGATAGGTGTTTTGTCCCTTTTTCTTTCATGTACCTTTTATTTTCACGCCATCCTGTTTCAGGTTTAAGGACATAATTTTTGGTGGATTTTTTTTTTCTTTAGTTTTTGCTGTAGCTAGGTGCTTCTTAGAGATTTGGGCATTGATATACTCAAATTGTTTATGCAGATACAGATAAGATTTTGTCTAAACATTAAGAAGAGAGACAACAATGGAGATTAGTTTTGCAGCCCGTCTTTTAGCTATGCCCAAAAACAATGGTAGACTGCTATTTTGCAGTGACTGTATAACAAAGACTGGTATGAGGCTCCCCCGGCATCCATCTGCAGCTTTAGTGACAGCTTCAATGCCGAATTCAAGAGATCTTACCAACATAGATGATAGTAATGGCGGAGTTTTGGATGGAAAAACTTCAAAAGGGTCGGGGACAACAGCAAGACGAAGGAGGTTGATAAAAGTTCGGGAGGAGAAGAGGAAAAGGGAATACGACCGCTTTCACAACTATCCTGCTTGGGCAAAGTTAGTACGCCACTTTTGTTTCTATGGTTGCAATTCTAGAGAAAATAGGTCTGCCTTAAGAAATTAATGTATTCTGGTTGTCAATCTTATCAATTTACAGAGTGTTGGAAGATGCTTGCAAGAACGATGCTGAGCTTCGAGCAGTTCTTGGAGATACCATTGGTAATCCAGAGCTTATGAGGAAAAGGGTATGTCTTGATTCGATGATGTTCTTACCTTTGCTGAAATATATTGGAGCAAGCTGTCTGTTTTCGTTTTGTGTAATGTTTTGTTGCAACTGAAGTAAGGAACTGATGTGGTTTGTGCTATTTGCAATTGTGGAAATTGTTGAGCTGGGATTGAGAGAAGAAACTGAGCAGTTGATACTGCATAGTGATTTAGTTTCCATATCTGATTTTTGATACCCTTTATTGAGCTTTTGATGGAGAAAAGATTATTATCTTCCACTGTTTCTTACGGACGAGAATAGTTGTGGAGAAATTGTTAATGAAGCTCTGCTTATCTCTGTACCTTAGAACATTACAACTGTCATCAGTCAAACCATTCCTTTTGTTTCCTTAACTATCTCAGTATCTTGAATTATTGTCATCAATCTTGTGACTACATAATCCATTTTGTTTTCAGAATAACAGAAGAATCCACCATGCTGAGCTTATACATTGAAAAATATCCTAACATCGCACACCAGTACAATACAAGCAACTTAAGTACATTTCAGAATATTACAACTGTCGTCAGTCAAACCATTCTTTTTGTTTTCTTAACTATCTCAGTATCTTTGAATTATTGTCATCTGTCTTGTGACTATATATCCATTTTGTTTTCAGAATAACAGAAGATTCCACCATGCTGAGTTTATACATTGAAAAGTATCCTACCATCACACTCAAGTGCAATATAGGCAACTTAAGTACATTTCACATATGATCAGAATAATTTTGTTTGGATCACTGATGAAATATGTGTACCTGTGACAAAATTATTGAGCATTCCATTCTTCCGAGCATCAAAAAAAGAAATGAAGCATTGTATTGTAGCATATTTTGCAATGTTCTCTTCATCATGAGTGCCGCATTCCTCATGTGAAGCAACTGAAGATACCCTTGAAATTGAACTTTATGTTTCAGAAACAGCCCACTCAAATCTTTGTCAACTTGTACACACCCTGATTCTGTGTCAATTAGAGGAAGCTCGAAATGCTACAACAAATAGAAACTACAGCCCACTGAAATCTTTATCAACTCACATATACAACCTGATTCTGCATCAATTGAAGGAAGCCCGAAATGCTACAATCAATAGAAACTACAATTTTCTTTGAACTTAATGTATTAACAAACAATGTGGTTGTCACATCTTGAAGGAGAAAGATTTTGGTAATAAATGAAATTGCCTGATCACTGAAGCAGGTGTTGTACTAGTATCAGTTATTGATCTGAAGGTTTCAGTGCTTATCACATCCTCAGTGTTCGAAGTTTCTTGGTCTTATTCATGTTATCGGGTAACTTAAGATGAAACTCATGTCGTTTAGAGTATTGAATCTAGAATTAGTTGACTTAGGAGCGTTTCATTTGATTGCTTGTCATATGTATACCAAGTCTTTTGGGATTTAGTTTCCAAAAGCGAGGTAGACAAGTATAAGAATAAAATGATGGGTGTTTGGATAGATTGTGGTCAATCATTTTACTGCTATTGAAAGTAAGATTAACTTCGTCAACCTATTATATTTGGTTAAGCCCATATAGAGGCAAATTACCATGATAAGGATTGTTCAAGCTAATCATATGAGTATCTTTATATATGGTTTTGTGGAGCCAAAAGTCAGTGTTAGGTGTAAGTTGGTCCTTCTGGACCAGTGCTTTTACTGCTGCTTGGGAAACTGTTGATTATTTGAACCATAGAAAGGGAAGGATAGATGTAAATGAATTTCACTATGGAGTGAGAGGGTCATGCTGTAATTCACTCTAACCTGTTTGTTACTAAGACTATGAAGTTGATAAACTTATAGATGGAGCTCATGCTATTACTGATATATTCCTGACCTTTGAAACTTATTATTTACTTGGTGATATTTTGATAGGTTGAGGAAAGGGTTCGAAGGAAAGGTCGAGATTTTCAGAAATCTAAAACTGGATCTGTCCTTGCATTCAAAGTTAGCTTCAGAGAGTAATTTACTTTTGCACATCTATAAATGTTATTGTTGGATGCTCCACTACTTGCCTTTTAACTGTTGTTCCGGTTTCACACTGTGAGTACCAATTTGCAGTTTTCCTCCACTTGTACGTTTTGTGTGGATACTTTTTTATGTTTTCCATGATTGATGAGTTTGATGGACAATCTCGTTAAGATTTCATTAATTTCATTGATGAATTTTGATCATTTGCAATTAAATTCTTACTTTATTTTCTTTGGAAAACGTCTGTATCTTTTATTGAAATATTATAGACGATTTTTCAAGTTTCTAGCGTAAAAGGTTTGCTTTGAGCGCAACTTTTTTCCTAGTCATACTTTCTATTATTATTATTTTTGTTGTTATTTACCTTCTTATTTGAATGAGACAATATACTAATGGATTTTATGCTCTCTAGTCATAAAACTCAATTATATGACTCAATGACATGCATGCCTGTCTGGTATGGCTTTGGAAACATGGATTTCATCATTTTCATATTGTTTCCTCACAACAACAAACAAACAAACAAACAAAAAAAGAAACCAAAATGAGACAAAGGGGCCAATGGATGGTGATAAAGATGATTGCATTTTGTGTGTGGTAAATGCTTATTAAATTTTTCTGACATGCTCATTCACAATAGGAACAAATGTAACTATCAAATTTTTTATGTAAAGGCAAAACACTCTTGATTGAACATTTTGACCGCTTCTCTGTTTCCCTGTGAATTCCCAATATAATGATTATCAGTTTTATATTTTGATCTTTCCTATCGATGATAGACTCCCTTCCATTTCCAGTTTATTTGGAAGAATTAGATTGGAATTCCACTTATGGTGAAACTTTCATGTTGTGAATGACAGTTTGATATGAGGTCTTCCTTTCCAATATGTCCCACTAAGCTATCAGTACTAGCACGGATACTTTGCTCAATCATTTGTGTAATTGTTGTACAAAGTGCTCACGCCTTCATCCTTGTAAAGCTAACACACTCTTGACTGAAGATTTTGACTGCTTCTCTATTTCCCTGTTTCCCTTTATATTTCAAAAGAAAGGAACATATAATAATGATTTTCAGCCTCATATTTTGATCTTTCTATTGATGATAGACTCCCTTGATTTCCAGTTTATTTCGAAGAACTAGATTGAAATTCCACTATTGGTGGAACTCCCATGTTATGAATCATAGTTCGATATGAGATCTTCCTTTCCAACATGTTCCACTAAGCTATCAGTACAAGTGCAGATACCTTCCTCAATCACTTATAATTGTACAAGTGCTCACACCTACATGCTTTGCCTGAAATTTTCTCTTATAGAAATGCTTCACCTGAATTATGTCCATCTAGGTTTAAACAACAAGCAACTTCCACTGGTCCATGAGCATTCAAAAGTTTTTGTTGTCGTCATTCCACTTGGAATCAGCCTGAAAAGGATAAGGAAAACAGCAGAAAGGAAGCTGCAGTGGCTAAGAGTCGCAGCTGGTTCTTGGCTTGTTTTTCCTCTCTTTCTGATTAAAATATAGTTACTCATGGAGTACCTATATTAACTATTTCAGTTCTTGCAGAACTACATAAAACTATAAGGCATTGGTGTAGACTTTTGTGTATTGGGGTTGTTAGTTTTACCGATAAGCCAAATATGATGGTTGAGTTACTTGTTGTTTAGTGCAAATGTCCTGTTACTTCTGAATCTAGTTGGTTTGTTGTTGTTGTTGTTCATGTCGTTTATAAGACAGTTTTTGTATGTGAAATTAATTTTGCATGGATTTGAAGTACAGTCTAATCCTCTGGAATAAACAAAGATTATTTTTGGTTGGCGAAACATTTTAGCAATTCTCATGACAGAGGTGTGAAGTCTATGACTGCTTATACTATTCACTGTTATTGACAGTTTTAATCCTCTTGACTCTTATATATGGTTTGAACTATATGGATCGCCATCTGATCGTGATGTTGACCTCCTTGGTAGTGTAAGTGATTTCCTCTCTGCTATGTGCAACTTATCCTTTTACTAGAAGGATTAAGGTTAAAGTAACAAGTGGAAACTTTTTCTCCACTGTGGTAGGTGTTGTTATGACTATCTAGTACCCTCACACGAGTGGTTGGCTGACACCTTTCTTATGTTGTTATTACATTTAACAGGTTATTCAATCCTGGTATATCATGGGTCGTCTAGGCGCATTTAATTCATCTAATTTGCAGGTAAATTTCTGGTTCTTCTCACAGATGTATCTATTGTCTGACTACATGACAGATTCATTCACCGTCCTACAAGAGGGGGATCTTGGGACTGTTTCAGGGCTATGAACGGTACCGTTGAACAGTAATCTCTGGGAGAAAGAGAGGAAGAGGAAGGGAGTTTAGGGGGAAGAAGAACAAAACGACTATTAAACCAAAGCTGAATCTTTATTCAAAGTAGAAACATAAATATTTATAACTAAAAAGCTTCCTAAAGCTTCTCCTATTTTCATAACGTAAGTTGGAAACTAACTCATTGTAGAACTCTAGAACTTTTAGGAACTTACCTTCTAACAGTGACTTACCTAACATAAGACTTATAGACTCAATTCTGGAAATCTGGAAATTTCCAGACCAAAATATCCCTTATGACCTAAATAAGGGAAACTACTACAACTCAGAACTTGAACTGTCGTTTCACCATGGACAGACTTCTTTGGACCAAAAACTTCTATCTTGCAAAGGATGCCATAGTTTTATTCTGAGGCTTCGAATGATGAGAGTATTTCTCAAACCAGCTTATAGCCATGTCATCATTTAGGTTGTCTCCAAATGTTAATGAGTTTGAATCCTCTTAATGCTATTGAAAATATGTGAAATTTGTTAATACTGCAAAAGAAGGGGAAACTTTCCCCTCAAGGCGTGATCATGTGGCAAGATTCTCAATTGGAGCTGATCTAGGATTTAAATATAGGTATATCTGTTAATATAGGATTTTAAATATAGGTATATCTTGCCAGTCTAAATATATTTTATGCTGAGGTACTTCGTTAATTTTGGTCCTCCTCATTGTCCATAGGCTGTTACAGTTTTATACATTCAGTCCATGTATAAAACATAAGCTGGCAGTAGGAAATGGATTAATCAGAGCTATTTTGTCAACCTTGGGCTCCTTGGTTAGTTGGAGATTGCGTTCTCTTGTTTACCGAGTCTGCATTCCCTATAACAAGAAAATACTTTATGTCAGCTATTTTCCACAGGTTATGTAATATTTTCTGAAATGAACTGCCTCTTTTAGGTGTGAAGCCTAATCCTCCTCCTCTTTCTTTTTCTTCCCCTTCTATAACATCTGCCCTATTTCCACTCCTAAAAATCCTCTTTTCTGCACACATGAGAGCAACATACCATCATCCAAATTCCTCTAAACAGCAGATCCTGTGAAGCACATCCACAGTATTAAGCCTATCTTTTGGAAATTAAAAATCCTGCCTCACCTCCTATTAAATCAATGTAGCAGTGGATACTTGACATTTTTTTTTTAAATTAGTTTTTTTTAACATCGTCTTAATACATCCCTTCTCATTTGTTTTCCTAAGGACAGCTTTTGGGAAATTTCAAAATTCTTATAGGAATGAAGGACCATGGATGGCATATTATCATCTTAAATTTTAAAAAGAGGCAGTTAGCCTTTGCCTTTATCCTTCATTATTGCGTAGAACGTTTCAAGTAGTTTTGCATGGTATGGATTTTAGATCCGTCGTCAAGTAACTTTACCCTCTATCATGTCTATCTGCATTTCTGTTTCTGAGTTTCATGGGAATCGCATGATAGATTTATTGCCTTCTGTAAAGTCTGCAATTGTTTTTATCTTTTTTCCTCAGAGATAATACTGAGCAGCTATGTTACTTAGACTCAACTATGAGATCTTGCCAACACAGCTCCTTTAGTGTAAAATGAAGGGTTGGACAGGGGTGTGGCAGGGCAAAGTGAAGAGTCCCAGTAACATAGCTGAACAGGAAGTATTGGACGTCACAGATTACATTGATAGTCTGCCACATAAACTTAGTCCCTTTATCTTCCTTGAGGAGCCTTTAAATTGCATTGCTGCAAGCTAAGGAAGGATTTGAAGAACTAGGAAAAGAGATTCTTAGATGATGGTTATTCCATATTCTTAGAGGTCTTACATAAGGGGACAATTAATTAAAGAAAAAAACATGAATATTTAGAAAATTATCCTATTTTAAGTTATTCTCCTTATTCTTAACTTCCCATACTCTTCTCCTTCTCATTTGGTTTTGAATAGTGTATCATTCAAGTATTTGAAGTCCAAAAATCTTCTCTAAAGCTGAACAGAGAAGAATATATGGATTTTGTTTGGATACAAATTTTATTTGCAAAAGAAATTCTGCTTGCATCACAAGCACATTGTCCAATTATCTTTTATATTCCCAACCACCTTTTCATCTCACATGCATCACATCGTAAAATATGCTAGTGTATTATTTGAAATATATTTTTGAACATTTCCTATCGGAATACACCCATTGTGATTCAATTTCCATAATACTAAACCTAGCTCTGAGGTTCCTGCCCATTCAAGTCTTAGCCTCTGGAAATCTTTTTGTTTGTTCTACAGGACAAGCCTGTTGTAATGTGGACATTTAGGCTATATTTGTGAGAAGTGAATGATATGTTGTCCTGTAACTGTTCTTCCTGTGTTGGGGTTTTTGGAATTTATGAGTTGTAATATAAATTTGAGTCTTTTCTTTCACCTCTCCAATTTTTGATCAAACTTGCTTTCTACTTTGATAGATATTATGCTTTCTTTGATAATATAGTTCAGTTTCTTTGTTATCAAGAAGGGGGGAAAAACAATGATAGTAGACATTATTTCTTTTAACTTCTAACACGATGGCCTAGGCTTTTCTGAACTCTGAAGCATTTCAATGACAACCATTTTTGGATTGGATTTTATACCATTTAGGTCTGTGTCTTGCTTCATTTATGCTCTTAATACTTCTTGCTTGTCTGATATTTCAAAGATTATAAGAAGGTGAACTTTTAATTTCTAGTTAGTGATTTAACTATGTTGGTTTTTCCTCCTGTTGTGTTTTGATTTCATCTTTGATTGTAGAGATACAACTATTGGCGATGTAGCCTCCAGAGGTTCCTCCAAAATGTTTAAAATGTCCTCTTTTGTGCCATTTGTATGGCTAAACTCTAGCAATTCATGTGGAACTAATATTAAGCATGTATAACTTTGGAGTGAAAGAATATAGAATACCAAAATCCACAGAATCAAATGCAAAGTGCTTAGGCTTTTTAGACTTGAAAAATTTAATGGATTTTGATAATTAAACCTGAGCTTCTAATGCTTTGTTTCTTCTTGGACACATTTTTTTCAATTACAACAATTCAAAAATACGTGTTATATGACAAATACCATAGCTTATTCAGCACAGTGAAGTTGAAAATTAGACATTCTCCCATTTTTGCAGAGTAAGATTCTGTTCTCATGGAAGTGGTGTTTGCTCTTGTTTTTGTTTTGCATTCTGTCTAATGCTTTTCAAGAATGCTGCTAAACAGGCCACAATGCTCTCTCAGTTAACAACTGAAAACATGAACATGGTAATTATGGCTCTAATCTGGATTGTCTACAAGAGAGTTTTCTTTCTTGCTCAAAGGGTGACATAGATGATTTTCTGGTGGGCTGTTTAACAGTTTAAAAAATTTTAAGATGAGATTGTAACCGAGTGTTTAATTGCAGTTGGCAAATTCATCAATGGAGTATGATCCTCTCTATGATGCAGATAAGGGCTTCAAGGTGATGGCTTCCTCATTCCATGACATAAGTGACGTTGAGTTCCAGGACAACTGGGGAAGGATCTGGTGGGGTTTTTGATTCATCTTGAATATAATTGCCTTCTTTTTTTCTGCTCTTAACAGTTAATGACATAACAATGGGTTCTTTTAACAGGGTAGATCTTGGCACATCTGATTTCTTTTCCATAGATATTCTACTCAACTGCTTGACTGTTTTGAGCTCAGAGTAAGCTTCTATTTAGATTTGACTAGATGAGTGATTAGATTGCTTGTGACAGAATTGGGTGAATGAGTGACTGACTTTATCTATCATAAACTGGTTGGTGCAGTTCGTATTGTTCGCGGACTGATCTTGATTAACTTTTAATTTTCTTTTGTAGATATGTGGGCATTCAACAGGTAATCTTTGGCGGTCGCAAAATCGGTGACTGGGAAGAAGGAATGACCAGCCCTGAGTACGGGTACAAATTCTTCAAAATCTGAAAGAATGCTTAATATGGTACTTTGTGTTCCTTTGGATGAAAGCTTTATCCTCAAGATGATGGCCTTAAAAGCTGGAAAAGAGAACAACACAGAGAGTTGCCCATTTAAACATGTCCTTGAGCACTCTACTTCTTGGCCCATCCTTGTATTCAGAATGGTGAAGGAAATTTTTTCTCCGCAGTCTTCACAGGGGTGGCATTGGTGTTGAAGGTTCTAAGATTAAGCTTATTGATAGAGGCAGCACTACCAATATGTAGTTATTGAAGTTTTAGTCCTACATAATGAAATGTCATTTGACATTAGTGTAATTAGTGGGGAGAAGAAGTTACATAATTGCAGTTGTGTTTGATTTGAATTATTATGGTGATAATTATGATTGCTAATAAGGAGATAATGAGAAGGAGAAAAATAGAATCACAAAAAGTACAATTAAAATGTCTACATCAGATCAAATCAATGCTGTCGCTTTATTGTTGAAGAAATAACACTACTTTGTTATTATTTCCAAAATTTGATGGCTGGCTCAAGCATGATCATATACTTCAATCAATCAACTTCATCCCAACCATGAATTGTACATCAAGTTAGTCACGGACTATTAAGCATCTGTTAAAAACCTTATTGTTTTGTCTTTGCTTAACAGTTCTCTTTAACGTTACGGGAGAGGTGCTACTAATCAAACCCATTTGAATATTTCAAATTGCTGTGCATGTTTATGTGATCCTTATCCCATCCAAATCACGTCTGCAAACTTTAGAACTTCATTCCAATTACAATTCCTACAACTCTATAATAACTAACTAATAACACAAATCATTCACAACAACTAGTGAGTACTTATCATGTCTTTCCATTTTCTTCCCTAGCCAATTTTATTCTGATTCATCACCCATCCAAACCAAGAAAGAGGGAGGAAAAAACAATGCTATGCATCATAGCCAAGAAACCCATCTATGTGTGTCAATCAATGTACTATTGTGAAATTCCTAATCACATGTGTTATATAGAAAGCTCTCAGGTAAAGATAATCATGCAAAAAGCCAGCTCAAGTTCCTAGAGTTGTGGGCAAAATGGCTTGGTTTGGAAGTAATTCATTGTATAGGTATCCATTCTATTTGTTATTCATAAGTAGTTTAAGAATATTTTGAAAATTTAAGGCCATAATAGGAAATGTAAGAGAGGATATTTATGTAAAATATCCAAAATGACATGCTGCAATCCGCACGAGAGGGTGGGGGGGTTAAACTAAATTTGGCTGGAGAGTGGAGGAAACAAGTTGTGTGGAGAAAAGGAGGGGGAAAGAGAGGAGGAGGTTGTCTATGTGGTTGATGAAAGGGTATTGTTGTGTGTATTTTTAGTATTTTGGTGTGCCTTTTTATGGATAGTGCTTAGATTTTATTTTTTATTAGTATTTTAGAGAGGGTTACTTACAGATATGTTATGTTTTGATATGTTTTGGTCATTTAAAGACAACCTTAAGTTAATTAACCATCATACTGAATGAAAGCCTTCATTTCATTTGTACAAAATGCAAATTATTGTAATGGAATAGGAGCAGTACAATTTATGCAAAATCAGTCACTAATTGTTACAATTGAATTAAATTTGATTTATTTTAATATTCTAAACTATATATTTTGGGTTTGACTTAAATATCTTTTATCAGTTATTAATACCTAAGTCTAGGATTGCTTTTTATATATTTGTTATGGATCGAATTATTATATACATAATATTATTAGATGTTGACTTATAATAGATAAATAAAATTTGACTTGAAATTACCCATATAAGTAAACCTACATAAATTTTTCTTATGATTCCATAGTACCTTTTTTTGTTTTGAGGGATCGAAAAATTCAACTTGTAGGTAAAAACTAACCCGATATTGAAAATAATTAATGCATTCTACTGAACCATTTTTTATACCTCTTTTTGTATATAATTCATTTTCATAAATTTGGACACAAAAAAAATACTTCTTAAAACATTTTAGATTTTAATTTCATGTAGCAAAAATAAATTTTTGTTATTGTTATACTTTAAAATGTAAACCCATGCCTAGCACGGGTTAGAATAGTTTGGTAAAGTATCTAAATTCAAGAGGTAATAAATGTATACACAATCACATAATAAGTTAGATGTAATCTAAGTATTTTAAGGAGTTCTCTAGAACAATTATAAGAAAAGATCCTTAGCTGAATACATTACCGATTATTATAGGAAACCCAACTGCACGACTTGCTTACTTGCTAGAAATATAATTTTCAATCTGTAGTTTTGTTCGACATTTAATCTTCTAGTTAAACACAAAAGGGGGAAAAAGGGAGTCATCGCCGACAATATTTCATGAAATTCTGGCAATGTTTTATACGAAATTTTAGGAAATTTCCTCTTTGTACAACGGAGGAATTTTATCCCTTTAAAGAAATCTTTCCAAACCAGTTTCAATCATATCGCAACTAAAACTTTACATATCCGTACAGTTACCTTTAAAAACCAATTTAAGATCGGAAAATTATTATTAAAAAATCAGAAAAAGTATTTTGATGTAGAGATAGACGTGTTGGAAAACATAAGCCAAAAAATAAAAGTAAAAATAATTATGAGAAATTTACAATTCTTCCAAATACATGCTTTTGATGTCACTTATGAGAAATTTCAAACTTTGCCCTTCCAAATGGCCGGTATTGATTTGAGGGAAGTTTTTGCGTGTGAGGTTGGAGAACACTTTGCTCTGATCGATGTATCTCACACCAAGATTTGTTTGTTAGAAGATTTGGAGAGAGTGCAAAGTGGAATGTGATGATTTATTGTGGCCAGAAACTTGGATTGTGAATCGAGATTGGCATCATCTTTGCGATTACTCAATGCGGGTTCTACCTATTGGTTCAATCCAAAATGGTAATGTTTTATTTAAATTAAGAACCAACAGCGTACGCTCAAATACTTGCCATTGTTGTTGGTAATGCGTTATGTCATATTGTTTCAACCATGATATGAAGCGAGAAGCAGTGATGATAATGCCAGAACTAAGTCGGTTCATTTGATTCTGCCACGCTCAAAGTAGGTATGGTTTTTTTTTTTTTTTAATTATTACTTATTAGTAGACAAGTAGAAATATTTTTAAATACCGGGAAAAGTATTTTGGAGCATTTGGTAATGTAATTTTGGCAAGGGGATGATTTGAAATTCTTACATAAATTTATTTTGGTATGGTAATCATTCGTGTCAAGTTGTTGTTATTGTTATGTTTTTTCGTATAATGGTTCTGATGCATTGGAGCTTCGTGGGTTTTGGTAATTGGCTGGTCAGAGATACATATGTCCGCAGCTATATTAGAGCAGATTAATTAGTGCTCAATTTCTTATATTAGTTTTCTAATCCAGGCATGGAAGTATTTTTCAGAATCAATAGGTGCAGCCTCGTAGTGTAGCTAATGGTGCGGGTTACTACATGGAGACTCAATTTGGCTTTGCTGGATGGTGTGGGGTTTTGTTTGATATCATGGATGTCATTTTTGAATTTTTATTTATTTATTTATTTGTTTATTTTTGTAGTGATACCCCTCAGATACAACAAGAGCAGCCCGAGATGGAATTTAAGCTCGTCTCATTTGATTCATTGTTTTCATCTATGGCCGAAATGGACCCTAATACAGTTAACTAACACCTCATTTGATTCTGCCACCTCCTAAAGTATTGGCCATTCATTTTCTGGCTTGACACTGTTTGCTTCTTCATTTATTGCCATGACTAGACCAGGAATAAAAAGCAAAGAAGATACAAACTGTATTAAATTAAACACCCACTTCAATATAACCCCAACTTCAAGGTGAGCAGAAAACTCAACCAATTAATATCAAATTTTACTAAGAGACTTGATCAAATAATTAGTTACAGTAATGATGATATTAAGTGAATATTCAAGGATCACAGTGTAACAAATAATACTAACTCAATGTAAAATTAGGTCCATATGGGTGCGTAATGCACCCATATGGATGACAGGGTCAATTCTCGTCCGATGCACCCATATGCATATAATGTAAATTAGTTCGATGGTGATTCAATTCTCATCGGTTTCTTGTGATCTTGTTGGATCACAGGATCACACTTAAAATAGATTAGAATAGAAATAGGTGTAGATAATGACAATTGATAAAACAAAAGTAAAATTAGGTAATTAAAATAAAAGAAAAGGTGAACTTTTTGAGAGTCGTGACAAACATCACTGTCCTAAACCTAAAGTCGTGATGACTTCCCTACGTGCGGGTTTTGACGGTCACCCACGTAAGGCTCCAGGATGAAACCCAAACGCAGCTTTTTCCTTCTCAATATGCACGTACAGTGGAAGATCAATGTAGAACTAACCAATCTTATTGCCCAATTGATCTACTCTAATATGATGGTGGGGATCACAAGTACAAAACCTACTGCCTTGTTGATAAGCTATCAAGCATTTGCTTGAATTTTCCGATGTCACGCCAAATTCTGAGCAGTCCCTGTTGATTATAACCAAGTTCGTTTGCAGATTCATCAAGTAAATAAGCTAAAGAAGGATGGTTGATAAGCTTTATAGGGATGGTCAGTCTCACCATTGTTTTATTACTTGTTCCCACTAGCAAAGGAACATAACCTTCTATCCCTGCCTCATTGGTGCTTCTCAATCTTTCATAAGTGGGAGATGAGCTCTTATCTCTTCCTCTCATTTTGCTTCTTCTAATCTAACAAGATGTACTGCAAAAATGTTCTTACTTGTACCATATATAAAGCTCTTGAAATCTTGAAGAACATAATTAATTGAATGGACTTTAAATTACTTGGACTCGGGCAACTTCTGGGGAAGGATGTTAGGGGGTGCCCACCCATCGTTTTGTTTCATGTAATTAGAAGCTTATAGCTCTTTCCTACAGACCGAAAAAAGCATTAAGGATAATTGGTCAAGATGACTTTTTTAATAAAAAGGTCGTTTTCGATATTGACTCGGAGACGTATGTGTGGGCTAATTGTCAAACGTCGTATTGAGGTGTCCGGTGGCTTACTAATTACTAAATGACTGTTTCAAAGTCAGGGAGTTGGGAAAGGATAATGAACAATTGTGTAGCTAATGGTTTCAAGACATGACCGTTTTGATCTGAGAACAAAATCAGCCAAGTGGTGGATGCAAGTTATAGATGCATAATCGAATAAGAGGGAGAAGATAAAGACGATATGCTTTATCATTTCCATTCCCTTAAGAATAATACATTGGTAGAACATGTCTTTTACTGTCTTCCCAGTCAAACAACAACTTGTAAGAAATCATTTGTCCAGTATTATTAAGCATTCAAATAGACAAAGTTGATGCTTTTCTATGCCTCTTTAATCTCTGTTGGACACCCTTAGCGGTCTTGTGGTTTCAATGTGGCTTTCTTTTTCTGATTCTTGGAAATTTTTTCATTTTCTTAGCAAACAAAAGTTGAAGTTTTCCAAGAGTTTCTATTGAAATGTTATGCTTATTAGTAATTACCCCAGATTCTTGATTCTAATTTTGCACTCATTGTTGGAATAGTTTGTGAATTGAAATAGAAATAAAACTTGATAAATTCAAAATATTGGACAAAAGAAAAATGCTTAATGTAGCCTCTTGATGACCATTATAGTGAGGAAATAGTTTTGGCATTTTTTTTGTCCGTTGAAAGAGATTAATTGCAACCTCTTGATGATCATTATAATGAGAAAACGGTTTTGGTATTTTTGCCCATTAAAGGAGACTAAAACAGCCTCTTGATGATCATTCAAGTGAGGAAATTGTGACTCTTTAGTTTTGATATCTTTTGGGTTGTTTTTTCTATATAAATGACAAGGTTTTAGTAAAACAAACTTACTTAGCCATTTTAATCCCTTTTAGTAAAAGACCTTTCGGTTTTGCTGTCAAAAGTTCTTCATTCTTCTTGTATTCTAGAGGTATACTGCCTTGACACAAAACCAAACTATTAAGTGTAGTGGGAGCAATAAACACCTTAAGGATAGTGTTCGTACACACCTCAAGAATCATCAACAAATCCCCTTTCTTTTGTGAAATTTATTAATGAAGTTTCTACACTCTTCTATTATCTTGTTTTATTTTCCTAACAATCTTAAGATGTTTATTGATTCTCTATCGAGTGCAATGGAGGCTCCAACTAGAAATGTTCTCAAGACCATAAGCCAAAATGTTACCAAACTTGATAGGCTTGATAGAACAGGAACCAATTTCAATCGATGAAAGGATAAAATGTTATTCTTTCTCACTGCCCTCAAAGTGCCCTATGTGCTTGACCCAAGTCTTCAGCCAATTCCAGAGCCAAAGAATGGTGATTTTGAGGAGTTAAAGGCCCAAAGGCATAAGTATGAAGATGACGAAGTATTATGTAGAGGCCATATCATGGATACTCTCTCATATAGGCTCTACAACATGTATACATCTGTCAAGTCGCCAAGGGAGATTTGGACCGCTTTGGAGTACAAGTATACTACTCAAAAGTAAGGTGCGGACAAATTTCTTATTAAAAAGTATTTTGACTTTGTTATTACTGAAGGTTCTTCTCTTCTTGATCAAGTGCATGATCTACAACTTTTGGTTTCAAAACTTAAAGATTGAGGTGTTGAGATTCCTGAATCATTCCAAGTGGGGGCAATATCAAAGTTGCTTCCTAGTTGGAATGATTATCAAAAGAAACTTCTACACACAACTGAATCGTTCTTGATAGACCAAATGTTGAAGCATCTCCGTATAGAGGAGGATGCTAGGATTCTCCAAGAAAAAGAATTGGTATCTAGTCCTAAGGTGAACTATGTGGATCAGAGGAAGAATTACAACAATGGTCAAGGGTCTAAGAAGAGAAAATCTTCTAGATAAAATGCTATAAGTGCAAAAGATAAGAAAGAATCGGATATGTTACAATTGTGACAAAAAGGAGCATTCTAAGAAAGAGTGTGACCAAAATAAAAAACAAAAAAAAAAGAATAATGCCCAAGCAAGTCTTGCTGAAAGCAAAGACATTGCCGAGATTGCTACAATGGTGTCTGAGTGGAGAACGTCTCTGATCTCCAAATTGAAAGTAGCTTCATCTTTGTTGAATTCAAGTGATTGGTGATATGACTCCGGTGCAACCATACATGTGTGCAATGATAAGTCCATGTTCAAGACCTATGAAGATGCTCCCGGAGGGTAGGTAGTTGTAATGGGCAATCATGACATCGACAAAGTGCATGGAAAAGGGGTTGTGGATTTACAATTCACTTTCGGCAAGAAATTAGTGCTCACTAATGTACTACATGTTCTGGACATGAGGAAGAATCTTGTATCAACTGCTAGTCTTAATAAAAGTGGTCTTAAAGTTGTACTTGAGTCTGACAAAATAATCTTGTCCAAAAGTGGTGTATTTGTAGAACAAGGTTATTCATGTGATAGAATGTTCAAATTGAGTATTAATAAAGTTTCTATTTCTGCTTGTATGGTTGATTCTTCTTATTCTTTATGGCATGATGGGCTAGGACATTTTAGTTGTAAAACTTTACATTTTATGTCCAAACATTGCCTATAGTGATAAAGAAGAAAAGAAATGTGAAACTTATGTTCAAACAAAATTGATAAGGTTGCCTTTTTCTAAGGATGAAAGAAATACAAAATTGCTTGAACTTGTTCATTCTGATGTATGTGAACTAAATGGTTTTCTTACAAGAGGTGGTAATAGAAATTTTATTATTTATTGATGATTGTTCAAGATTTGTTCATGTCTATTTTATGAAATGTAAAGATGAGTATTTTACGATGTTCAAATCTTACAAAATACTTGTTGAAAATCAATTAGAAAAGAAAATCAAAATATTGAAAAGTGATAGAGAAGGTGAATATTTTCCTAGTGAATTCTTAATGATTTGTGAACAAAATGGTATTTACACCAAACAAGTGCACCTTATACTCCACAACAAAATGGTTTGGCCGAAAGAAAAACTAGAACTTTGGAAGACATGGTTAACTCCATGTTGGTAAGTTCTAGATTGCCAAAGAATTTGTAGGGTGAAACTTTATTGGCTGCATGTCATATGCATAATAAAATTCTTTCATTAAAAACAAAAGTCTCTCCATATGAGGTGTGGAGAGGGAAAAAACCAAACCTAAGTTATATTAGAGTTTGGGGTTGCATTACTTACTATAGGGTCCCGAACAATAAAAGAAATAAATTGGGACCAAGAGCACTTAAAAATGTGTTTGTAGGTTATGCAGAAAATTCTAAAACTTATAGGCTACTTGACATTAATTCTAATATTATAGTTGAATCAAGAGACATGCAACCTTTTTAGAATAAGTTTCTCAAAGATTCAAAACCTATTGTGGATCTTACTAATGGTTCAAAACCACTCCAATTTACTGGTTCTTCTTCAAGTAATAAAAAGACGGTAAGTAACACTCCTATTGAACTTTAGAGAACTCAAAGACCAAGGAAAGAAAAACATCTATCCTCATATTTCACATCTTCACAAGTTATTGTTTTCTTAGTTGAAGCTAATAGGGAATCTCTACAAAATAAGATTCCGATCTTGTTGAATGTAGAAGATGATCCAAAAACATTTAATGGATCTATGTCATCAAGAGATGCTTCTTTTTTTAGGGAAGTGATAAATGATGAATGGACTCATTATTGTCTAACAATACCTGGGTTCTAGTTGATTTACCTCAAAATTCAAAACCAATAGGTTTTAAATGGGTATTTAGAAGAAAATATGCAATGGATGGATCTTTACTAACCTTTAAAGCAAGGTTAGTCGCTAAAAAACTTAAACAAAAAGGAGGAATAGACTATTTTGATACTTATGCACCAATTGCAAGAATAATTTCCATTATAGTGCTATTGTCCCTAGCTTCATTGTACAATTTGTTTGTACATCAAATGGATGTTCAAATAGCATTCTTAAATAGTGACTTGGATGAAGTGTTGTATATGGGACAACCTGAAGGATTTGTTATGTCTTGAAATGAAAAGAAAGTATGCAAGTTAGTTAAATCATTATATGGCCTGAAGCAAGCACCTAAATAATAGCATGAGAAATTTGAATCTGTATTGCTCTCGAGTGGATTTAGGTACAATAATGCTAATATGTGCATTTATGAAAAATATACTCAAGAGTATTATGTGATCATTTGTCTCTGTGTAGATGATATAAAAGGTGTAGAAGATACTAAGAAGTATCTTTTTTCAAGGTTTAAAATGAAAGACCTTGGTGAGGTGGATACTATCTTAGGTATCAAAGTTAGGAAATATAATGGGGGTTATGGTTTGTGTCAATCTCACAATATTGAAAAGATATTGAACAAGTTTTAACATCTTAAGGTCAAAGAAGTGAGTATTCCCTTTGATCCTAGCTCGAAGCTTCATGAAAATTTTGGAAATCCGATTGCTCAACTTGAATATGCTAGTGCAATTGGAAGTTTGATAAATGCAATGCATTGTACAAGACCAGATATTGTATATGCAGTTTGTAGACTTGCTAGATACACTAAAAATCCTACTGTGGACCATTGGAAGTCCATTGAGAGGATTTTTGGTTATCTTAAAAGAACCAAGAGTCTAGGACTCTTTTATAATAAATTTCCACCAGCACTTGAAGGTTACTTGGATACTAGTTGGTTCACTAATGTGAGTGACAAAAATTCCACAACCAGGTGGATATTCAAATTGGGAGGTAGTGTAATCTCATGGTCTTCTAAGAAGCAAACCGTGATTGCTCATTACCATGAAAGTTGAATTTATAGCTTTGGTTGTTGCATGTAAAGAGGTGGAATGGCTTAAGCATTTGTTACTTGATATCAAGTTGTAGCCACAACCTATGCCTCCGATCTCTTTATATTGTGATAGTGGAGTCACTACGTTTAGAATCTTAAATAAGGTATATAATGGTAAATCTAGACATATTAGTCTAAAACATGATTATCTTAGAGAAATATTGAGAGGTGGCATTGTGGCAGTTTTACATATAAGAACGTGCAACAATTTAGCGGATCCGTTGATTAAGCTTTTACCAAGGGACTTACTGAATACAACATCATTGGGAAGGGGGTTGAAACCATTTGTTTAAAGTCACTTACAATGGGAACCCTACCTTTATTCTAGCACTATCACTAGATGAAAAGGTTTAAAGGGTAATAACAAGTTGTGTAAGTGATTGTGAACACTAGTACTTTGTATACAAAGTTACCCTACTAGTATGTAAAATGGGAGGTTGAATATATGATCAGTTATATTCTTAATGAAATGTAATTGCTTTCAAAGTGCCTTGTTACATAAAACTGTTAGGGTGGTTATCTAAATTTAATCATTGGTGAAAACCATCACCTATTGAACCCAAGATCTATATGGCGATTATTAAGAAATAAATAAACGATAAAATAGCGGAAGCGTACCTGAATCCATATTGACAAAGTTGATACTTGAATCCCTAGAGATTTTGGAGTGGCCTTCTAGGTCAACAGGTATTCACCAGTCCTTGAGAGAATCCTTTAGTTTCTCTCTGGTATCTTTCCTGACGATGGGATATCAGGGAAGAGCTATTTTGTGGTATTAGGAAATACGACAACTAAACGACACCTGTAACCTGGGGACCATAACCCTATTTATAGGTAACATTCCTGTTACCCTTTGGAACCCTATTTCGGCCCATCATAGAAATAGAAACCCTTAAGTCTCTACACATTTAAAGGCTCACACCCTATTAGATATAAGGCCAAACTATATTTGATCACTTTAATTGAGTTTAATCTTAATTGACAGTTTGCAACACATAATTATTCACATATAAGTCCAATGTTGGATTAAGAATCCAACAATCTCCCACTTGGACTATATGTGTAACCTTATAATTATGTTTCGCAATTAACCGTATGAGCTCAACTTTACTATTATTATCACAATGTATCTGTAACCAATTCGGTCCATCTATCATACCAACATAGGATCAAAGTGGCTTTTGTTACAATTTCGTAATTCGACCCATCAATGGTTACATACATTGATATAATTGAATGACATGAATCATGATGTGGATGTATAGCATGAAAATTTCATGTAATGTGATCAAAACATGCCTATTTTCAACTGGTCCACCTTAAATTTTCATGAGATCAAACCTTACCAAAGTCAGAGTACAAATAAATTCAAACTTTATTTATGTATAAAATATTCTAAGATCATTAATAACCGAAACGTATCATAAAAGTATTTAAAATATCAAACTCCCACTAAAACTGTACATCTTTTATCAATATGACACCCATACGAGCAGTATGCTCATGAAACATTTTGGATAGCAATCCCTTAGTAAGCGGATCCGCAACCATAGAGTTTGTCTCGATATGCTCTATCAATAACTGTCCACTCTGTACTCTTTTTTTAACAGACATGAACTTGATATCTATATGTTTAGATTTCGTCGAACTCCTGTTGTTATTGGAATATGGAACTGCTGACTTGTTGTCACAAAATAATTTGAGTGGTCTTTCAATGCTATCCACTACACGTAATCCTGTGACAAAATTTCGCAGTCAAATTCTTTGGTTGGATGCCTCATAACAAGCTATAAACTCTGCAGCCATAGTGAAAGATGCTATGAGGGACTGTTTAGCACTCTTCCAGGATATGACACCTCCAGTCAACAAGTAAACATAGCTTGATGTTGACTTCATAGTATCTTTGCATCCAACATAATCGGAATCAGTATACCCAATGATTTCTAACTCATCTGACTTCCGATACGTGAGTATGTAATCCTTTATTTTCTGTAGATATCGTAAGACCTGTTTGATTGCTTTGCAAAGATCTAATTCAGGATTACTCAAATATCTATCCAATATTCTAGTAAGGTACGCAATATCCGGATGCGTACATACTTGAACATACATTAGACTCCCTATTGCTGACGCATAATGTGACGCCCCGAAAAAAAATGAGTTTGAGAACCCCGAAATTTTCTAATTTTCTAGGGTTTATTTTTTTTAATCGCCCGCCTTTTCTACATTTTCTTTATTAGAAAAATTTCTCAGATAAAGTTTATGAGCAAAAATAGTTTTAAAATGATTTTTCTAGTATCGGTTAGTTTTTGAGAAATTAAAAGCGTATTTTGGATGTGGGACCCACTAGGGCGAAAAGTTCGGAAAAATTCGACCAATTAGGTTAAATTCCGAATACTGTGTGAAATTTATCGGGTGTTAAGAGATAAGTAGAGGATGTGAAGTGATTGATGTGAGAGGAAAAAGAAAAGATAGGATTGCATTAATGAAGGTGACAAGTGTCACCATTGTATTGGAAATAACTTATGACTTACTATTCATTTTCTTGACTTTTTGACCAATTGCTTAAATATCTCAAAAATCACACAAAATTCATTCTTGTCTTCAACCTCTTGGCCGATTCTCTCTCTAGCAAAGAAGGAAGAAAAACCTCTTCAAAGTTTGACAATTATCTAGCTCAAATCCTCCAAAACACTTGCTTGATATAGTTTCTACTCCATAAAATCCCTCCATTTGGTGCTAGTGAGTGATTTGGTGAAGTTTTTTGGAAAAGCTAAGGTGTCCTACAACTCTCCCTCTCTTGTTTACTAGGTGAGTGGTATATGAACTTTCCCCTACACTTAATGAAGCTTGAGTTGTGCTTAGTGGAAGCTAAAGTGTTGAATTTTGTGATTTATTTCTTGGTTTGAGATGAATTGGTGAAGTTTTTATTTTTTTGAGGAATTTTCTGGTTTAATGTGATCATGGTGTTGTAGTTATTTATGATGGTTGGTAATGAGGGGTTATGACTCTAGTAGGTGTGTATGATAGGAAATTGCAACCAATTTCTGTTTTGGACCAAAAATTGAAAAGTAAGGGTTTTGTGATGAACATTCTGTCCGAAATTTTAGGTCCTAGATGGAGGCCGAATTGGCCTTTTCTTAAAACATGAAAGTTGTAGGTATTGATGTGTTTGAGGTGCCTGTAAAATTTCAGGTTATTTGGAGTAGTGTAGAGTGAGATATGTCGATTTTACTGTTGCTGTTCTGGGTTGATCAGAATGTGCGAACTGCGCTTGTAATCGTCTGTTTTGACTGGAATTGCTTTGGATTTGGATGTTGGTGTCTTCTGATGAAATGTATCTGGATGTATTGGCTACCGCATGCCTTTGGAATCAATGCATTTGGACCTGTATAGACTGAGTTGGACTAATTACAGCATAGTGTGATTTGTAAACCTGCAATTACGGTTCTGGTTTGGTATTCTGCATTTTTGACCTAGTTGTGCTAGGATTTGGACTGAGTGTCCTTCTACATTGTTGTAGCCCTAGTTCTTAGCTTCGAAATGGTGGGTCTTACACCCTAATCCGACCATCGTAGTGCAGTTTGTGCCATTACCGCAAAATGACGTCAAAACTATTTTTCTGGTTTGAGCTAAACTTTCATTTCCGGACTTTTCCCTCGCTTGACTTGTACTAGTACTACTTGGAGCTTGCTGAATGGCTATTGGATGAACTTGTTGTTGTGTGTATACCTTTGGGACTGGCTGAGGATATAATGAAGCCATGATGGCTGGAAAAGTAAGCAAATTCAGGAGAAGTGCTGTCCGAACTTTGAAGGGATTTGTTTGCATTGAGTTTGTGATTTAAGACTTGGATTTGAGCAAGGCAATGTTATATGATGGATGATTTCTGAGCCATGGAGGTGAGTGACCTCAAACTGTTTCCAAATTTACTTTTGATCCGCTTTCCTGCATTATCTACTTTTGAACTGTTTTCAAAGTTAATTTTGGAACTGTTTTCTTACATATCATGCTTGCTTGCATATCAGTGTCTCGTTATTATTGATTTTGCTTTCAATGATTGCTAAACGAGTTTTCGAGGCGAGTGTGTACTTTATCGCACTCGACCTAAATCAATGTGAAATTTTCATGATAAATGATTAAATGCTACTTACGCATGAATGTAAGCCTTTTGGGCTGAACTGGCCATTGCCCCTTGTCACCGGTCGTCTCGAGCCAGAAACGGACTCGGTCGGGCGATTAGGAACTTGGGTGAACGTTTTGGTATACTCGAGTATTACTTTGTAGGTTGGTGGAGCCTGGCCAAAAGCCAGGGACGGGGTGAATGAATGCACGAATGAAACCAAATGCAATGAATTGTCAGGAGAACGAATGTATCCTTTCATGAATGTTACTATCGCTTTCCATTGTAAATGTTTCGTGAATTATTGATACTCCATATTGAAATGACATCATTGAAATGAACGATTGTGAAACTGATTTGATAACTGATTTTACTGGTTACTCGCTGAGCTTCTAGCTCACCCCAAAAATGTTTTATTTCCCCTTCACAGGGCTCAAGGCGAAGGAAGGGCTTGTAGTGTTTATTCGTGGATTATCTCATGTATGGATTGAATTTGGATTTCCTTTTGTGTAATGGTTCATTTTGGGATTGTATTGAACGTTTAGAACGTTTAGAATTGATTGGATGTGTAATAGGCTAGTTTTGGACTTCCTCCTGTACTACTTGTAATCAAGGATCAGAGTGGCGCTGCGGAAGCGTGGACGCTTCGCTTTTGAGATGTAAAGTTTGGGAACCTTTGATGTATATTTGATATATATATCTTATTTTTAATTGAGAACTGTAGTGAACGACTGAGTCCCGGCGAGAGCCGGGCAGGCGGCCCGCCGAACCCTCTGGTTCGCCTTAGGGGGAGGTGGGGCCGTGACACATAAGCAATCTTTTGCATCTCTTTTTCCTCAAAAGCATTCTTGGGACACTGTTCAAGACTAAATTTGTCTTCTTTAGCCACAGGGGTGTCACCTGATTTACAATTTTGCATGTCATACCTTTTAAGAATCTTTTCGATATAGCCGTTTTGTGATAGTTCTAAAATATCCTGAAATCAATCTCGGTGTATTTGTATACCTAACATAAAAGATGCATTACCAAGATCTTTCATCTCAAAATTTTTAGTCAAAAATTTCTTGGTTTCATGTAATAGACCCATATCATTGTTGGCAAGCAAAATGTCATCAACATACAATACCAGAAAAATATACTTGCTCTCACAGAACTTATGGTATATGCAATCATCTACTAAATTCATCTCAAAACCAAATGAGCTAATCACTTGATGAAATTTGAAATACCATTATCGAGAAGCTTGTTTGAGCTCATAGATGAATTTTTTAAATTTGTAAACCATATTTTTTGGATCTCCTGACACAAAGTTTTCTGGTTGCACCATATAAATCGTCTCATCAATGTTACCATTGAGAAACGCTGTCTTTACATCCATCTGATGTAACTCAAGATCGAAATGCACCACTAGTGCCATGATAATTCTAAAAGAGTCATTTGAAGAGACTGGAGAGAAGGTTTCTTTATAGTTGATACATTCTTTTTGTGTAAATCCCTTAGCGACAAGACGAGTTTTGTATCTTTTCACATTGTTTTTCAAATCCCTTTTGATTTTAAATATCCATTTACAACCAATAGGTTTCGCACTTTCTGGCAATGGGACAAGATCCCAAACACCATTGTCCTTCATGAATTTAATCTCCTTATTCATGGCATCGATCCACTTTTGAGAATTTGAACTTTCCATGGCTTGACGGAAGTTGATTGGATCATCTTCCATTAATCCAATGTCATCCTCATGTTCTTGGAGAAAAATAATGTAACCATCTGGCACTGCACTTCTCCTTTCTCTAGTGGATCTTATTAATGGCACTGGTTCTTAGAGAGAAAGAGTTTGTTCTTCTATAACAGTTTGTTCTTCGACATTGTCTTGATTTGTTATGTCATGATCTTGTTCAGGAATAGGATCCAGAACAAGATCAATGACACCTGTGGGAATATTAATATATTTCTCTTTAAAGACAATGTCTATTACTGTATTTTCTCCCCTAAACTCGATATTTTCAAAGAACCGGGCATTTCCTGTCTCAAAAATTGATTTGGCTGTGAAATCATAAAACTTGTAACCTCTGGATCTTTCAGAGTATCCAATAAAATAACAACTAATCGTTCTTGAGTCCAGTTTCTTTTCATTTGGCCTGTAAGGCGTTGCCTCAACTGGACACCCCCAAACATGCATATGCTTTAAACTGGGTTTTTTCCCTGTCCAAATCTCATAAGGGGTTTTGATAGTTGCTTTAGTTGGAACTCTATTAAGGATATATGCTGCAGTCTTAAGTGCTTCACCCCAGAGTGACTCTGGTAAAGTAGAATGACATATCATACTCCTTACCATGTCTTTAAGTGTTCTATTTCGTCTTTTAGTTATACCATTCATAGTGAGTGAATCCGGCATAGTGTACTGTGGGACGATACCGCACTCCTCTAGGTATTTAGCAAATGGTCCTGGTCGTTGTTCACCTGAACCATCATATCTACCATAGTACTCACCACCACGGTCAAATCTGACGCTTTTAATTCTTTTGTTGAGTTGATTCTCAACTTCAGCCTTAAAAGTTTTGAACACGTCCAGTGACTGTGACTTTTTAGAAATAAGATATATGTAACCATATCTTGAAAAATCGTCTATGAACATTATAAAATATTGTTGACCATTCCAAGCAGATGTAGGAAATGGTCCACAAATATCTGTATGTATAAGTTCTAAGACGTTTGAGGACCTATTGGTTTCAAATCTTCTTCGATTGGTTTGTTTCCCCTTTATACAGTTAATGCAATCATCAAAATCTGTAAAGTTTAAGGGGTCGAGAATTTCATTTGACACATGTCTTTCCATTCTCCGTTTAGAGATATGTCCCAATCTCTTGTGCCATAATGCAGCTGAATTCTCATTGGTTAATTTTCTCTTTACTCCTCTAGTACTCAAATGTAGAGATTCATTAAATGAGACAATCGTATCAATTAAATATAGATTATCGTAATGCATTAGAGAACCAGAACCAACCAATTTTGAATCATGAAACAATTCAAATTTTTCATTTCCAAATGAACAAAAATAACCAAATTTGTTCAAAGCAGAAATAGAAATTAAATTCCGTCTAAAAGACGGTACAACAAATGTCTCATAGAAATCCAAATAAAATCCGGTTTTTAACAATAATCTAGAAAACTCCAATTGTCTCAACTTGAACTGTTTTGTCATCTCGCCCACGTAGATATATCTTTCATTATCTTTAAACTTTCGACAATTCAGACAACCCTGCATAGACACACTGATGTGAGTTGTTGCACCAGAATCTAACCACCATGTGTGTCTAGGTACCGAAGTTAAATTAACCTCAGAACAAACCAAATTAAGAAGCATACCTTTCTTAGCACGCCAAGCATAATAGTTGGTGCAATGCTTCTTTTGATGCCCTTCAGTTCCACAGAAGAAACAACTATTCTTTTCCTGATCATTTAATTTCTTTTGTTGTTTCTTTTGTGGCGCTGTACCTGCAGCTTCTTTTTCTTTCTTTCTCTTAATTCCCTTACTTTTATGGGTAAAATACAGAAAACCTCCTTGTGGTTTGACTATTTGACACGCTACCTTCTCATTATTTAAAAACACCCACACTACCCCCTCGTACTTTGGACTAAAGTGAAATTTGACCGGTAACCTGTATGCTACCTGCAAGTGATGTATTATTATTTTTTTAATATTTTTTATTTTATTGTCACTTTTTCTTTCAATTTTGGTGCTTTGACTTAATTATCATAGGTATTTTTACAAATTTTATAATTAGTGATGCACTTTTAAAATTTTCTAAAAATTATTCATACCCTCTCACTTTTGCTCTGCTATCTCTCTCTACTGATCCAGTCGCCACCACAACACGCGGCTTTGCCTTCAAAGATTCTTCCAAAACAATGGCTCCAAAATCCAAATTCACCCAAATATCCAAGAAAAAATTTTCATGAATTTCATAAGCTTCCATCATAAAATTCTTGAAAAAGTGGACAAATCAGATGAGTGAAAATGGCATCCCTTTCAAATTGAAACACAAATATTGGGTCTGGCTCAGCTCTCAGCTCTCACGTTTTCGTGCAACTCAACCACTTTTCCCTTCCCACCGCCCACCGTACTAATCCATCCATCCTGAATCACGCACCCTTTATTACTATGCTCCGGTGCCTTCAAGCCTAGATGCATCAAAACATTGCCCAAAAATTTCCCACCCAACTTCCACCCGCAAGCTGCAGAAGTATTCCCTCCTTTTCCCGTATATATCTCAATTTTCAAACCACAAGTCCTACCTCTGGCAGCCAATTTCTCAACAAGCTTCTCAAACTCCAACTTCTTGAAGTTAAACCTGTAGACACCAAATTTTTAAATAATTTGTATGTTGCATCTAATTCATGATTTTTGTTTTAGATTGTCTGCATTTTAGTTGTTACCTTTTTTATTTGTCTTTTATTTGCTAATTATTTGTCATATTAATTTTGTTCACGTTTTAGTTTTAGTTTTAGTTTTAAGTTTTAACGTAAAATTTGTGAAAAAAGAAAAAAAAAAGAGGAAATTGATGAAAAATGGAAAATTGTGCTTTGTTGATTTTAGTTTATTTAGTTTCTATCCAATGTTAATTAAATTATTTTTTTTTGTTGTTTTTGTTGTTATTATCAGTTTTATTTAATTAATTTCAAAAAATCAAAAAATCACAATTCCATTTCTGCCGGATCACATTTCCTTTCCCCTCTAAAAACACTCAACCTCCTCCATCCGCGATTCATCTTCATTTCAGCCCCCAACTCCACTCACAATACAAAAACATATACATTCCACCAACCACACATTCCACTAGATACCATTTCCAATTCACCACAATATGAGACTTCCACTTTTCATTTTGCTGCCGTGAGCTGTGAGGGAGCGGTTTCCTTGGAGTTAACGACCGAGAGAGAGAGCCGAGCCTTTGGTTTCCTTTCTTTCTGTCCGTAAACTAGAGAGGGAAGAGAGAGACCTGCGGTTCATTCCTCCTTCCATCCGTGAGTTGGTGAAGGCTGAGAACCAAATTTCCTTAATCCAGCCGCAAGCCAGAGCAAGGGAGAGAGAGAGAGCTATCGGTCTGCAATTTCTGGACAGCCGAGAGTGGAGGTTTGTTGCAGCTGCTAGTCGTGTGTATTAAGCTTCAAGCTGAGGTAATTTCTGGACTTAGATGAGTTGTTTATGGGTTGATGAAGCTGTTTATAAGCATGCATGTGGGGTTGTACGGTTGGATGATGAACTGAGTTACAAGAAAATCTGATTTTGAAGGAATTGGAACTGTCCGATTGCTTGAGCTGGAAATTTC
This sequence comes from Coffea eugenioides, assembly GCF_003713205.1. NCBI lineage: Eukaryota > Viridiplantae > Streptophyta > Magnoliopsida > Gentianales > Rubiaceae > Coffea > Coffea eugenioides. Next base: position 8,754,656 of record NC_040039.1, read on the forward strand.
AGCTTTAACTTACTAAGTTGTGATGATCTGAGCTTAATTGTATGTTTAGCTAATTAATAGCTGGATGATTGAGCCTTGCATGAGGTTAATCAACCTTGTTTAAGCAAGAAAATTGAAGGATTATAAAACCTGGTTGCATGCATGTCAACCGAGAGAAGTTTGGATGAATTTCTGGTTAAATGGTGATTTTTGATGACATTTGAACTTGATTTTGGACCCAATCTGATAGATAGCTCTTTATTTGGTGTTGCATGTGATCTTTATGGCTAGGAATTCGGTTGCATGGCTGGAAAATTTTATTGGAAGTTGCTGGATTGCTAAACCAATTTTCCAGCTTAGCCGATGGAGCTGTTTTGAAAATTGTATGGTATTTTAGTACGAAATCTACCGGAAAGCATTTGATCCTCACTTGGTTGTGTGTTTAGCTAACTAAATACTGGATGATTAATTAGCTGTGTGTAAACCAGAGATTTGAATGAAACCAAAAAATTGCTGCATTTTTCTTCTTACTGTTTCTTTCCGTGGCTGTTCTCTGCGCTTGCATGCTTAATTCTGTGTGGAAAGGAAGAAGTGGAAAGTTTAGTGTTGAGTTCATGTCTTTGGGTCAAAAAGACATTTGAATCATGCCCAAGTACCTGCTGGAAAATGCATATTCATTTTGCTGCACCAGAAATTTACGGTTGTGTCTTGCTATTTTCTTCCATTGCGGTTCCAAACTTTGCTGTTTTTGTTAGATAGTAATTCCAGCCTTGACCGAAAGTTGTAGTTTGTATGCATGAGAAGCTTAACAGGATTTTGAGCATGGGTTTGTGATTCGAAATGCTTGAGTGCAGCTTCCATGCGAACTGCCTAAGCTCAAAAGATTTGTTTGCTGAAGTTTCAAACCTTTGATGTTTTGCTAATTTTTCTGTTTGAATGAAGTTGCTAATTTTTCTGTTTGTCTGAATAAAGTTGCTAAGTTTTCTGTTTGTTGGGTCTGAATGAAATTGGTTGGTTTGGAAAATTTGATCACGGTTGTGATTAAGAAGCTTGAGCTTGAGAAGAAAGTGCAGCAGTCTTCGGTTGCTAGTGTATGTGAAGTAATTGCAGAAACTTGTTTCATGGCTATTGCATAGAACTTGCATGTTTTTTCCTTCTAAGTTTTCTACCTGTTGAGGTGATGGTAATGACATAGTTTGCAGCTTAGTTAAAGCTATGTATGTGAACTTGAAATCTGATTTTTGGAAATAAGATGTGAGTTTGAGTTGGGTTTCGTTTTGAGCAAGCATAAGAGAAAATGTTGCAGAAATAGATTTTCTTACGTGAGTTGCATGAGCTGCATGAAAAACCAAAAGAAAAATTGCACTTCGGCCCCCCAAGTCCCCTTTTGACTCACTATGACCCAACCAATTGAATAATTTCATCAATTTGGTCCTTGGCAGCTTTAATTTTGCAAGTTTTATTGCTTGTTTGCTTCAAATAATTACCATGCTTTGTTTAAATTGCACTTCATGCATGAATTTAAGAGCTTTATGACCATGTGAGCCCGTGTTTGTATGTTTTCTTTAATTTTCCCAAATAAAGTGGTACCTTGACCTTTCTATTGTTTTGAAGCCATTTTCACTTCATTTGATTACCATCGAAGGGGAGGTATATCTAATCATTTATTTCTTACTTTATTTGACTCTACGTGCTCCTATGTGTTATGTGTGAATTTGCATGATTAATTTGCTTTCCTTGCCTGTCTTTAACTCCTTTACTTTATTTACTCTTGCTTTTAGTAAGTTATTCTTTATGGGGTATGTGTACACCTCTTGGCTTGTAATAGATAGGGCTTGGAGGAGCATTCAATGAAGACCTATCGAAGACGTGTGCCTAGCTAGCAAATGTAATAGTTAGGGCTTTAATTGTCTTATGTGTCTTGCATGCTTAGTTGTTACGTGTTAATTTGCTTTATTAGGGCCTTGCATCTAGTCGAGCATGCTAAATGTTATGTGCTATGTGTTTATGAGTGTTTGACATGTCTACTCGCTTTTCATAGCCATGAATGAATGTGATGGATGAATGTACGTTTCCGCTAGTCCAACGCTAGTCGGAATTCATAGAATGGGCTAGTCCAACGCTGGACCCTTAGGGATTTCCCCTCGTTAGTACATGTTTGCATGTTTCACTTCATTTCATGCATTTTTCTTAGTTTTATCATTTTGCATGCCCCTCGAACCCCTTTTCCCCCCATTTTAGGATTTTTGCATTTCATGCTAGTTATAGGGTTCATTTGCTTGAGAGTCCCCTTAAATATGGGATATAGACGAGTGTGGCTTTTTATAAGCCTTAGCACGCTTGTATTCCCTCTATAAAAGGGCAAATTGAGTCACGATTTAGGTCTCCCCGTACCCAATGTGCATGAATTCCCTAGGCTCATGCATTTTTAAATCCACTCTACCATTTTATACCCTCATCACACTTTCATTTTTCCTCCCATTTTGCACACGAGCACCTTTGTGTTTCTTCACTTGCACACGAACACTTTTATCATCACTTGCACACATGCACTTCATATTATCATTTCACATACCGTACCTTGCCCACTCACGTTCACATTTTCCTTTACATTTTTATTGTTTATTATTACTTTTTCAAACTCATGTCCTCACATTGCATACATGCATTCCATTCATTTGCATCCCACTCGCATTATTCGTGACTTCTTCAAAGGACCGTTATTGGGCTTCACAATTAATGTGATTGGTACCACTCAACCTTTGAAGAGAAATTTCCCCCAATACCCCTAGGTCTAGGGTTTGCATTCATGTAGTGCATCCAAATGTAATAAATTCTTTGGTTAAAACAAGAAAATCTTTGATTAAATCATGCAACTAGCCTTGGCTAGGTCAAAGGGGTGCCTTGGATTTTATCCTTGCCTTCCCCTTTGTCAAATGTGACTCCCGAACCTTTTTCTTTGGTTTACGTAGACTAGGAGTCGTTTAAAAAGGGTTTCTCACTACTTTTTCCTATTTTTTTTAAAAAAATACATTTTTTAGGTGACTTGGTACACCTTAACTCATTACCAAGTGGCGACTCCGTATTTAGTTTTAAAAACCCTTTTTAAACTATAATTTTGGGTCAAATCGTCGCATTCTCAAACCCCCATTTAGACCCATTTTTCTTTTAAATCACAATTCATTTTCCAATCACAAATTGAATCGAAAAATACATTTTAAACCATTTATTCATTTTATCAAAAAATGGGGCGCGACAGTTGGCGACTCCACTGGGGACATTCGAGAGTCCGAGCAAATTTGATTTAATCAACCTTTTTCTTCTTTTAATCTTTTCATATATCACATTTGGGTGTTTAGGATTGCATTTTTTCTTTTATTAGGATTTTTGCATTTCACGCGTATCCAACTACTCCCTCGCTCGTGAATGTATGATTGGTTGATTGGATGTATGTTTACTTGCTTACCTCGCGCTCGCATTGCATTTGGGGGGTGTGTGTCACCTTAGAGCCTCACGTTGGTTCTTGATCCCTCCCCTCCAAACGAGCACTAGCATACGTGCATACGCTTTAATTTTTAACCCCTCATTTATTTTTCTTTTAGTGGCTTGTCACGCCACTCCACCCTATTAGGATTTTAGGCGACTCACTTGGACGTGTGACCGTGACACGACGTGTGCGTAGCACGATCCAAGGGGTCACTTAATCTTCCGCTTTAAGCTTTGGGTTAATAGCCTTTAGCTTTTAGTCGAAGATTAAGGATTTTTGATAGATTCACTCAGACATGTGGCCGTGACACGACGTGTGCGTAGCAATGTCTGGGGAATCGTTCGAGCCACCGACAAGGAACCTTGGGAGTGATGACCTTTGGTTTCCAAGTCTGAAGGCTCGGGGACCTATGACCTATCGAGTCTAGATGCATTAGTGAGCCCCAACCTCATGCATCCATTTTAGAATTGCCTAAGGTAGAGTCAACCTTGCCCTAAATTAGGAGACACTATTCACGAGGGGAGGGGTCCAACCCCTTTCTCCTTTTTATTGCTTTACTTCTTTGTGTTGATTTCGTTGCTACAATGTGTTATGTGTATATATCTGGCTGAACTAATTTTTCTTGGTTTTATGACCTCATTGCATTCACAAACCCTAGCAAATAAGAGGTCTGGCATGACCTTCTTTTAGGGCCTACCCGTGTAAACAGGATATTGCACGTTTAAAAGTTTTGGTATATTATGTTCATAAATTAATAATGTCATGCCATTTTAGGCCCACCCTGGCGAACAAAGGGCTCCTTAGGTCAAGTCTCATTTCAAATTGCATGTTTCCCTGCTTTGATAAGAATGACATCATGCATAAGTCTTAGAAAGGGAATGCCACTTAGGGAATCCCACATTAGGGACAAGCCAACCTAAATCCCATGGGTATTTAACCCAATTTTTTGGGATTTGCACGTTTAAATTCCTGTTAACCAGAGAAATGGGACCTGTAGGTAAGGTATCTGACCCCGGTTTTGGTTTCTAGATGGACAATCCTCGCCGAGTGCAACAGATGTTAGTAGTGCCGCCGGAGGTACAAAGATGGCCCACATTACTTTCACCCAATGAGATTAACCAAATAGCCGATCGATTAGGACGCATCGGGGATTTCAAGGACATTAAGTCCGATGGGTATTTGGTAGAGGCTTTGGTGCATCTCTGGGACCCCACTTGTTCTGCTTTTAGACTTGGGAAAAGGGAGATGACCATAACGATTGAGGAAGTTGCCGGATTTCTCAATTTGCCGATCCAAGGAACTGCCGTGATATTTCCGTTAGTATCTAACAAAGATGAATTTTGCCGTTTCACTGGGTTAAAGGAATCAGTACTGCAAGGGGCAGACCAAAATGTAGAGGCGAAGTTCTTATTTGATCGATTCGCATTAAGAGATGGTTTTGAGAGGCATCGAGGGGATTTTTCGTTTACGTCCGAGGAAATATGGGAACGAAAGAGAGTTTGGGTATATGGATTAGTCATGGCTGGAACCTACTTTTTCCCTAGGAAAGACAAAAAGATAGCCTTCAAGTTCACTAAAATCTTGTACGACTTGTTTCTAGGAATAAAAGATAAACAGTGTTCCATTGTTCCAACTATTTTGGCCGACATCTTCATAGCTTGCACTACCTGTCAGAGAGGGGAAAAGTTCTTTTGTGGGTCAAATTTGATTTTACATGTGTGGGGGATGGAGCACTTCATGAGACGACCGTCTATTCCCGAGAGTCTACCAATGGCCGGATATAATTGGGTAATCACACATCACAAGAGGATCAATAGTAGGAGTTCACCGTGTAATGCATCCGAGTTTGTGAACTTTTTAACGAATGTGACCAATCAAAAGGTGAGATGGGTATTGGATTGGACCAATTGTGTCAAGCCTGTCCTTCGCACCAAGGCATCCGAGTTTGTTCCTTTATTGGGTACTCAGGGTATCATGGCATACAATCCAAGAAGGTTCCTCCGACAATTAGGGCGAGTTCAAGATGTGCCGTCTGCAGTTGATCTGACTACATTTACCATCATTTTCGACAAAGGGATATGTCCGAGAGAAATTCCGATGAAGATTCTTCTTGATGAGGCCTGGGAGACGTTGTCCGACGATGAACGCGTCAAGTACGTTCCAGAACTCAAACAAAGGGGATTGACCACTCCGCAATACGAAGACTGGGTAGGAGGATCCGTTGCGCAAGAAATTCAAGATGAGCCATCTGAGGAGGTGAAAAAGTTGAAAGTCATTATCGAAGCAAAGGATAAGGAAATTCTGCAGTTAAGTAAGTCTGTCGAAGCATACAAAGGGATGGCCGAGCAAAGCAAGCAATTGTATGAAAAGGAACGAGGAAGGCGTCAAGAGCTGAAAAGGAAATGTGCAGAATTATATGACCAAACTGAATGTGTTAGAATTCCATATGCTAGGGAAACAAAGGACTCTGTATTAGATAGGTTCAGAAGTTTTGGTAATCTTGTACGAAATCGTCTTTGTGATATGATGTAAATATTGGCAAGTTTATCAATGAAAATGATTTTTCTTTTGCCCTCATTTGGAATTATTGTCAAAAACAGGTTTGTGTTACGGGTCCCATTTCGAAGGTGTTGCATCATGCTAGGCCTACCCTTGGCACAAAAAGGGCCCCCAAAATAGGACATGCATCCGAATTGTTTGAATAATTACTAACTCATGTCTTTTTCTTTTTTTTTCTCTTTAAATTGCAGAAATTCAGTAATCATTGGTTTATCTAAAGAAGTCTTTTGCATTTTCAGGTAAATTTCAAAATAGCTTTTCGGAAAAGCCCCATTATTACGCGATCCCGAAGTAAAGCCCAAAGGAATCGTGTAGACATGAGTACTCAACCAGAATCATCCGATAAGGCCGTTGCAACTACCCAGCCGGAAGCTGCAAGTCCTGGGGTTCAGTTGACAGAGTTACTCACAAAATTTGGGGAAATGGCATCGGAAATGGCCGCTCAGAAGAAGTTGATTGATGAGCTCGTTAGTAGTGGAGTGCAACCTGTGCCTGTGCCCACTACACAACCACAATCCGAACCATTTGTTATTCCTCCATTTCAAACTACGTTTGAGGAAACTGTAAACCCGCAATATGCTTTTACTCAAAATCCTCCTTTCTACCCTCCTTATGGTCAAGGATTTCAGCCTCAAGGAGATCCAAATATACATCTGAACCCACCAGTTTTTTATCAGACTACCGCGGAGCCCGTTGTGCCGGAGCACACTTTTCAAAATAAGCTAGAAATGGGAGAGTCGTCTGCCCAGATTGATATGAAGTTACTTAAACGCTTGGATCGTTTTGATGAATTTATCCGGAAAAGCCAAGGTTTAAGTAAACAAGGGGTGTTGGATTATGATGATTTGTGCCTGTTTCCGAACGTGCAACTGCCGGTGGGGTTCAAGACTCCTAAATTCAACAAATATGATGGAACAAGCAACCCTAAAACGCACCTGCGTTTGTTTGCTAACAAGTTGGGCAAGCCAGTGGATGACGAGAATTTGCCGTTGAGATTATTTCCAGAAAGCTTAGAAGGGGATGCTCTCGATTGGTATTCCAACCTAAAGCCAGAGGAAGTGAAGACCTGGCTCGATCTGTCCAATGCCTTCATCAGACAATATGAGTATAACTGTGAGCTGGCACCAACCCGAACTACTTTGGAAGGAACGAAGAGGCGACCATCTGAAGATCATAAGACATATGCCAAGAGATGGAGAAAGATAGCTGCGAAAGTGGAGCCTCCGATGACTGAGGATGAAATTATTCGCACATTTATAAAGGCACATGACCCGCCATATTTCGAAGAAATTTTCCGTATGACTGGTTGTTCTTTTGCTGCAATTGTGAATAAACTGGAAGAATTTGATGACTTTGTGAGAGCCGGAAAAATTGTTAACGTCTCTGCTCTGAAATCCCAGTTGGATGCTTTACAAGGTCAAGGAAGCAATGTGAAAAAGCCGCCGTTCAAAAAGAAAGAGGGGGATGCAACCTTTATTTGGAACCAAAACCCTTCACCCAGACCCCGATATCAACACAATCCAACCTACCAACCGCCTTACTCTTATTATTCAAACTCACATCCTGTATATACTACCAACATCCACCCCCCTCGACCTCGCCCAAGCTATCCTAACCCACCTTCAGCCCCTTTTCAAATTTCCCAACCAAATCCACCCCAAAACCGACCTCACCCTCCATATAACCCAAGATTTCCTCCACCAAATAGACCTAGTTACAACCATCCTCAACCTCCTGAACCTTACAACCGATCACCTAGCCGTACATTCACCAATTTAGGCAGGCCTCTGGACCAATTGTATGACCAGTTGAAGGCCGCCGGGAAAATTGGTACAGTACCCCCTCCTACCTACCCATATGGCATGCCCGCGTGGTATAATCCACAAGCTGTCTGCGCTTATCATTCTGGGGCCCCCGGACATGCCACCTTTGATTGCAGGGCGCTTAAGCATAAAATCCAAGATATGGTTGAAGCCGGGGAGATTGTGATCCGAAAAAGGGAGATACAAGGGCCGAACGTAAATAGGAACCCTTTACCGGAACATGCCAATATCATTGGGGTTATTCTGGATGATACGGAGTATGTGGAACCAGTCAGAGAATTGGCAAGGGAAACTGAAGTGTTTGGGGTCACAGACCAACCCTTTGTCATAGAATTGCCACTTGAAGAGGACAAAAAGCCCTTTATTTTGGATCTCACGCCAGCCGAGAGTGAGGCTTTGGAGCCGGTGGTTATTGAATTCCCGCAGCAAGAGCCTGTTTTAAGCATGCAACAAGTGCCATGGAATTATGATGAACCTGACGTACAGATTGGGGAAAAGTCAATTGCTAAAAAGGAAGAAGTGTCAGCAGTCACCAGATCGGGGAAGGTTGCAAGTCCATTTGAAGCTACCATTCCGATTCAAGCAAATAACTCCGAGCCGCCCGTTAAACCAACAATCACCGAGAGAGAAGCCTTGGATTTCCTTAAGAGACTTCAGAGAAGTGAGTACAATGTAGTTGAAAAGCTGAGCAAGTCGCCTGCCCAGATATCCATGTTAGATTTACTCTTTTCTTCAGATAGGCATAGGGACGCGCTGATCGAGGTGTTGACCAAAGCTCAAATCCCTAAGGACATTTCAGTTGATAATTTCTCACATGTGGTTGGGAACGTATTATTCACCAAACAAATCACTTTCTCTGACGAGGAATTGCCGGCGGAAGGCATTGGACATAACAAGGCCATGTACATAGTTGTGAGGTGCAACGGAAAAATGCTGCCGAAGGTATTGATTGACAATGGATCCGCTCTTAATATCTGTCCCTGGAGCACCTTGGAAAAGCTAGGATTGCAAGACGTCAAGCTGAGGCCTTCAGGGACCATAGTCCGAGGTTTTGATGGAGCGCAAAGAGAGCCAATAGGAGAAATTGATTTAGTAGTTGAAATGGGGCCCGCCCAGTTTCAAATAACCTGCCAAGTCATGCACTTTCCTAGTGTTTACAACGTTTTGCTTGGCAGGCCATGGATTCACAAGTCTGGGGCGGTGCCTTCTTCATTGCATCAATTGCTGAAATTTGTAGTAAATGACAAGCTGATAACTATATTTGCCGAAGAGGATTGCCTTGTAATCACCGATTCCGAGTCCAAAGAAGAGGGTAGCCGAAGCTCCACAGTGACCCCTCATAGCACATCTGATATTGTCTCCGTCAGTTGGATAACAAAGGAGGAGCAAGCTCTATCAAGGGCCAGTGTCATGATGGCTAAGGAGATGATCCGCGGAGGCTATGAATTTGACAAAGGGCTGGGACGAGATCTGCAAGGAATTTTAAAGCCAGTGGAGATTGTGGAGAAAAATGATTCGTTTGGTTTGGGTTTCCGACCAACTGCTAAGGACATTAGAGAGATGAAGGAGCGCAAGAAAGCGGAGAAGGAAGGAAGGCAAAGGGCTCTTGACATTCCACCCCTGCAATATACTTTCCCACGACCAGCCGAGGTGATCATGTCAGAAATCAACCCAGTTGACGAAATTGAAGCAAGTTTGGCCCAATTGTTCGTTGGGGCAACATTTGAAGATAGTGTTCCGAGCGAAGCTGAATTTCCTGACATCCTCGATGGATCAATTCCCAACTGGACAGCCGAGGCTCTGCCCATTCGAAAGGAGTTTCGGTAAACTGAAAGGGGTTTATCATTCATGTGAATTCATGAAAATACTTTTGCATCTGTAAATAGCCAATGAAAACAATTTTACTTTTGACTAACATTTGCACATGTAAATATTGTTAAGTTTTCATTTCCATTTGCTTTCAATCAAAGGCTTTATAGAAAGTGCACAAGTTTTTCTTGTCATGTTGTGTTGTTTATTCGCTTGTTTATATTATATTGCTTGTTCATTTGTTTGTTGTATGCTTATCTGCTTATTATCCCACATTCGTTAATTCTTTCAGATGGCCAAAAATAAAATTATTTGACCCTTTGGATATCACAATTCTAGAATTCAATAACGGCAATCTCTATATCACTCATGACTTGGAGGTCTGTGAATCCGAACTCCAAAGCGAGAGTGATAATGAGGAGGTATTCGATTCTTTTGCAAAGGACCTTGAACAATATGAGGAAAAACCAAAACCGAACCTGGAAGAAACAGAAAAGGTTAACATTGGCACTGAGGATGAAGTTAAGGAGGTGCAATTTAGTATTCATTTGAGTGAAAGACAGAAAAATGAGATGCTTGAATTCTTGACCATGTTCCAGGATGTATTTGCGTGGTCCTATGATGATATGACTGGCATTTCAACTGACGTGGTAGTGCATAGGTTACCCACAGACCCTTCTTTTCCACCCGTAAAGCAAAAACCCAGAAAATTCAAACCAGATATGAGCCTCAAAATAAAAGAGCAAATTGAAAAACAACTCAAAACCAACATTATCATTGTTTCCCATTACCCAATTTGGCTTTCGAATCCAGTCCCTGTTCCAAAAAAGAATGGAGAGGTGCGAGTTTGCGTTGATTATAGAGACCTTAATAAAGCCAGTCCTAAAGATGATTTCCCTCTACCAAACATTCACATTCTCTTAGACAATACTGCCGGACATGAGATTGAATCCTTTTGTGATTGTTTTGCTGGCTACCACCAAATTTTGATGGCAGAAGAGGATAGGGAGAAAACTGCTTTCATTACCCCTTGGGGTACCTTTTGCTACCGAGTCATGCCTTTCGGTTTAAAGAATGCTGGAGCAACGTATCAGAGGACCATGACAACCCTATTTCATGATATGATCCACCGGGAGATGGAGGTCTATGTGGATGGCATCATAATCAAGTCTAAGAGGGCAGAGGATCATTTGGTTGATTTGAAGAAGTTATTCGAAAGATTGCGGAAGTACAATTTGAAGTTAAATCCTGCGAAATGCGCCTTTGGAGCACCTGCGGGTAAGCTGTTGGGATTCATTGTTAGCAAGAAGGGCATAGAAATAGATCCGGCGAAAATCAAAGCAATTCGAGATATGCCAGTGCCGAAAACTCAGAAGGACGTGAAAAGCTTCTTAGGGAAGATCAATTTCATCGGGAGGTTCATCGGCCAATTAACTGCCACATGCGAGCCATTGTTCAAATTATTAAGAAAGAATGTACCGTTGTATTGGAATGAGGAGTGCCAGCAGGCTTTCGACAAGATTAAAGATTATTTGTTGCATCCACCAGTCTTAGTGCCGCCCAAACCAGGCCGACCTTTGATTATGTATTTATCTGTACTCGATGGAGCAGTAGGGTGTGTTCTAGGTCAGCACGATGACTTTGGAAGGAAAGAACAAGCCATTTACTATCTAAGCAAGAAGTTCACGCAGTATGAGGCTAATTATTCATTCATTGAGAAAAGCTGTTGTGCATTGGCCTGGGCATCCCAAAAATTGAGACACTACCTGTTGAGCCATACCATTTATCTTATTTCCCGATCTGATCCTTTGAAGTATCTTTTGGAGAAACCGATGTTAACCGGACGCCTGGCCAAATGGCAGATAATTCTCTCAGAGTTTGATATTGTTTTCACTTCACAAAAGGCGGTCAAGGGGCAAGCTATAGCGGATCATTTGGCGGAAAATCCAAGGGATGATGATTATCAGCCACTTCATACGTATTTCCCTGATGAGAAAGTTTTATTCGTAGGCGCTACAGATGATATAAGTGAACAAAGCCCTGAATGGAGGCTTTTCTTCGATGGAGCTTCGAATTCCCTCGGAGTTGGAATTGGAGCTGTTCTGGTTTCACCCGAAGGGAAACATTACCCTGCCGCTGCCAAATTGCAATTTGCCTGCACAAACAACATGGCTGAATATGAAGCTTGCATTTTTGGTCTCAAAATGGCTTTGGAAATGGAAATCAAAGAGTTGATAGCTTTCAGCGATTCAGATTTGCTTGTGCATCAAACCTTGAAACAGTGGATAACCAAAGATTCAAAAATTCTGCCCTACCATTGCAGTCTGCTTACTCTGGCCAAGCAATTTCGAAATTTGGAGTTCAGACATCTTCCACGTGCCCGGAACGCATTTGCCGATGCTTTGGCCACTTTAGCTTCTATGACCCGATATCCTGATGAATTGAGGATCGAGCCAATTCCGATTCAACTTCAAGACAAACCTGCCCACTGTTGGGTTGTAGACAAGTCCTCCGATAATGTTCCGTGGTATACTGATCTCAAGGAGTTTCTCAAAACAGGGTCTTACCCTCTACATGCTGGTACAAAAGACAAGAATTTTCTGCGTAGAATGGCTTCAGAATTTTTCTTAAATGGAGAAGTGTTGTACAAAAGAACTTTGGATTTGAACCTTTTAAGGTGCATTGATGAAGATGAAGCTCAATATATGATGAAGGAAGTGCATAGTGGCGTTTGTGGACCTCACATGAATGGCCATTTGCTAGCGAAGAAAATCATGAGAACCGGATACTTCTGGCTTACTATGGAGCATGATTGTATAGATTTTGTCCGGAGATGTATAAAATGCCAAATGCACGGTGACATTATACGCGTTCCACCCACTGAACTGCATAGCATGACCGCCCCATGGCCCTGTTCAATGTGGGGTATGGACGTGATTGGTACAATCGATCCTCCCGCTTCAAATGGACATCGATTTATATTGGTGGCGATCGAGTACTTTACCAAATGGGTTGAAGCAGAGTCATTCAAACATGTCACGAAGAAGGTAGTGGCCAATTTCCTGAGAGATTATATCATCTGTCGCTTTGGAGTACCCGAAACGCTTATCACGGACAATGCCAAGAATCTGAACAATGACATGGTAGATGGACTATGTGAGCAGTTCAAAATCAAACACCGCAATTCTGCCATTTATAGGCCTCAGATGAATGGAGCTGTAGAAGCCGCAAATAAGAATCTGAAGAAAATTATCCGCAAAATGACAGAAAAGCATCGCGATTGGCATGAAAAGTTGCCTTATGCATTGATGGCGTACCGGACTTCTATTCGGACATCGACTGGGGCAACGCCATATTCACTTATGTATGGGATGGAAGCTGTATTACCAGCTGAGGTTGAAATTCCGTCGCTACGAATCCTTATGGAAGCTAAATTGGAGGAGGCCGATTGGATCAAGCAGCGCCATGAGCAATTGACTTTGATAGATGAGAAGCGATTCAATGCTATCTGTCATGGGCAATGCTATCAAAAACGTGTGGCCCGAGCTTACAACAAAAAAGTCCATCGGCGGGCATTTGAAGAAGGTGATAAGGTACTGAAGCGAATTTTGTCAATGCAAGATGAAGCTAAAGGCAAGTTCGCTCCAAATTGGCAAGGGCCGTTCATTATCCAAAAGGTATTACCTGGCGGAGCTCTTATTTTGGCGGAAATGGATGGACGGGTTTTCCCTCAACCCATCAACTCAGATATGTGCAAAAAGTTTTTCATTTGATCATGCAAATTTTCTTTAGAAATTCATGCAAATGGCGAAATGCAAGTCAGGCCATCTTCTTTTACACTAAAAAACATTTTATCTCTACTTGTCCCCTTTGAGCCATCAGAATTGACAAATCTCGTTTGATAACCCTTGAGAATTGCAAACCCCACACTGGGGCAAATTTGTTTCGAAAAAAAAAAAACCTACACTGGGGCAAATTTAGTTTTCAAAGAAAAATGCAAAAAGTGAGGAAAATACAATGAAAAATGCAAAGAGAGAAAATCTGATCAAACTGGGGCAAATTTTCCTCAGTTTCGGAGTTGTTCTCAAAAGGGTGCAATCTCAAGTTATTTCACCCCTCGTATCAAATCTGCTTTCAAGCCTCAACCTTTCTTGAAAAACACCCCACCTGACCTCATTACAAAAGCCCAAAGTCCTGGTTTTCGTCACTTGCTGCATTTCTATAAGAAAATTTGTTAATCAACTGGCAGGTGATGTCCGTAATGTCTTCGCCTAATTTTACAAGGGAAGTACATTTTACTGATGCCAGAAATCTTTAATTCATGTTTCTGAGTCGATCATGGTCGAGATATTTCATTCTTCTTTAGGTGAAAACCCGAAGGGGCACCTCGAAAGAAAAAGAAAAAGAAAAAGAAAAGAAAAAAAAGGAAAAAGGAAAAGAAAAAAGAAAGAAAAGAAAAAGGAAAAGAGAAAAGAAAAACAACAAAAGGGGTGGGGGCAACCTTGGTGAAAACCCGAAAGGGCGCCAAGGTAGGTTTTCTCAACAGACAAGCTCAAGAAGGAACAGCCGGTGACCTGGTTCATTTGGGGTTTTCCTCATATTTGTGATACTTCTGCCAATATCGGATTCCGAAGAGAAAATATCCAAAGTTTTGAATATGATATTCGTTGGTTAAATTTGTATTTGTTCTTTACAAATATTCTTTTGCAAAATGTATCTTTATAAACCTCTTGGTTATTCTCAAATTATTTGTGTATGAATGCTTATGATTGTCTACATTCTTTTGCATGCTCATCTTTGCCTAACATAGGAAATCATCTTGCATATACATTGATTTTTATATGACTAATTTTCATGCATCATTCTTTCACCATTAAATTCAAATGAATGATAAACCCTGAGGTTTGTGCAAAGATAGGGGATTCAATCATCAGTTACAGGGAGTAACATACAACAAAGCTACCACCTGGATTGGGTGACGCGGTAAATCTGCATTTTATCAGTCTCAGAAATTGAAAGGTTTAAGGCAGACGCCGCCGAGCCGAAATAAAAGCATCATAAGACTCATGTTTACACGACTCTCAAGGCAAACCGGATCAAATAATGGTGGCAAGCCCATTATTTCTTCTTTTCTTGCAGGAATGTTGCATTTACAAACAAAAGCAGCCACTCTCTTTTTGGCACCTAAACCGATGTCAGACAAAGCTTCCCAGTAAACAAGGATCGATGTTATTTGCAAGACTCGATCATAAGAAACAGCATCAGCTATCGTTTCAGTCACAGAAATCCAAATTTCCCTCTTGGTACAAAAGTTGAACTATTCTCAGGTAAAAAAAAAAAAAAAAAACTTAATTCATTGTTTAAACTTCCCCAGTGAAGTTTCGTTTTAAATTCCTGTTCGGGCCAGTCCCGTTTTAAATTCCTGTTCGGGCCAGTCCCGTTTTAAATTCCTGTTCGGGTCAGTCCCGTTTTAAATTCCTATTCGGGCCAGTCCCGTTTTAAATTCCTGTTCGGGCCAGTCCTGTTTTAAATTCCTGTTCGGGTCCCGTTTTAAATTCCTGTTTCCCGTTTCAATCCCTATTCGGGTCAGTCCCGTTTTAAATAAATTCCTGTTCGGGTCAGTCCCGTTTTAAATTCCTGTTCGGGCCAGTCCCGTTTTAAATTCCTGTTCGGGCCAGTCCCGTTTTAAATTCCTGTTCGGGTCAGTCCCGTTTTAAATTCCTGTCCGGGCCAGTCCCGTTTTAAATCCCTATTCGGGTCAGTCCCGTTTTAAATTCCGTTTTAAATTCCTGTTCGGGTCAGTTTAAAGTCGGCCGTTTTAAATTCCTGTTCGGGGTCCCGTTTTAAATTCCTGTTCCTGTTCCCAGTCCCGTTTTAATTCCTGTTCGGGTCAGTCCCGTTTTAAATTCCTGTTCGGGTCAGTCCCGTTTTAAATTCCTGTTCGGGTCAGTCCCGTTTTAAATTCCTGTTCGGGTCAGTCCCGTGTTAAATTCCTTGTTCGGGTCTGTCCCGTTTTAAATTCCTTGTTCGGGTCAGTCCCGTTTTTAAAATTCCTGTCCGTTCAAATCATTTTGCAGCCGAATAACACAGGTAAGTATTTGGTGTCTACTTCTTTGTCTCAAGTTTTTTCAAAACTCAAACAAAGAGGGGCAAACTGTAGACACCAAATTTTTAAATAATTTGTATGTTGCATCTAATTCATGATTTTTGTTTTAGATTGTCTGCATTTTAGTTGTTACCTTTTTTATTTGTCTTTTATTTGCTAATTATTTGTCATATTAATTTTGTTCACGTTTTAGTTTTAGTTTTAGTTTTAAGTTTTAACGTAAAATTTGTGAAAAAAAAAGAAGAGGAAATTGATGAAAAATGGAAAATTGTGCTTTGTTGATTCTAGTTTATTTAGTTTCTATCCAATGTTAATTAAATTATTTTTTTTTGTTGTTTTTGTTGTTTGTTATCTATTTTTATTATCAGTTTTATTTAATTAATTTCAAAAAATTCAAAAAATTCAAAAAATCACAATTCCATTTCTGCCGGATCACATTTCCTTTCCCCTCTAAAAACACTCAACCTCCTCCATCCGCGATTCATCTTCATTTCAGCCCCCAACTCCACTCACAATACCAAAACATATACATTCCACCAACCACACATTCCACTATATACCATTTCCAATTCACCACAATATCAGACTTCCATTTTCATTTGCTGCCGTGAGTTGTGAGGGAGCGGCTTCCTTGGGATTATCGACCGAGAGTGAAGAGCCGAGCTTCCCATTTTCCTGTCTGATCAAAAGCTTGAGCAAGGGAGGAAGTTGCGCAAGTTGCTTTCTTAAATTGTTCGCGAGTGAGTGTGAGAGATAACCGTGTGAGTTTTATCATCCTCTTCCTCACTGCCTAGAGCTTCCATTCCTTTCTTCAACCTCAACCATCTGCGATCATCCTCCATTCCATTCCGCGTGCAAGCTTGAGCAAGAGAGGGAGTTGGCGGGCTGCATTCCTGTGCTGTCCGAGAGCTAGCCGAGAAAGAAACATTGCAGCTTCTTGTTGCGTGAGCTGAGCTCCCAGCTGAGGTAAATTCTAGACTTAGGCTAGCTAATTATGGGTAGATGAAGCTGTTTAAGAGCTTGCATGTGAAGTTTATGCTTCCGGATGATGAAAACAAAGCATTAGAAAAATCTGATTTGGAAGGAATGGGTTTGCCGAGAAACTGAAATGGAAATGCAGCTTTAATTTTGTTTCCCTGAGGCAATCTGAGCTTATAAATGTGATTAACTAACTTAAGACAAGATGATTAAGCTTTGCATGCAGCTCATTAGCTCGGTTAAGCAAGAAATAAAAATGAACAAGAAAATCTGCTGCATGCAAGATCATCCGAGAATAGCCGAATGAATTTCTGGATTTGTGGATGTTTATAGTTGCTGTCCGAACTTGATCTGAACTAGAAATGATAGTAATTTCATTAAGTAGCCTTGCATGTTAGTTTTGGGTACTTAACACAATGATTCAACCGAGGTAAATTCGGATTTAAGACCAACCAAGTGCTGGAAAATTTATGTGATTTGCCGAGGGAGTGAAACTGGAATTTGCAGTTGTTTTTGGGAATTTTTCTCTGGAAAATAATGCTTGGAAATGCATGAAAAATGTTGTTTTAAGTCTTGTATGACATTCAGTAGTAAACCATTTGAACTGTGGGCAAATTTGGCCAAAATTGTTGACACATAGCTGCTGGAAATGTTTCAATTTATCCGAGGAAGGGAGAAAGAATTTTTCCAGTTTTCTTTGGGAATTTTGGGATTCCAAATTGTTGCATTTAAAGTTTGACAAGCTGTAAAATGTTCCACACTTGTTGATTTCACTCTAGAATATTTTAAGAGGGTCATGCATGCGATTACTGTTAAGATGATATCCGGAAGTCTTGTCTGAAATAAGAAAAGCTGCGCTTCATTGCTCCTGTTTTGTTCATTGGCTTTGTTTGCGTCTATAAGAAAGTTCATGTTTGGGGACATTCGATGGTAATGGGGGGGCAAATTCCTTGCATTTGGTCTGTAAATGACATATTGGTAGAGCTTGTTGGAGTGTTTGCACGCAAATAAAAATTGCTGCATTTTTCTTCTTACTGTTTCTTTCCATGGCTGTTTTCTGAGTTTGTACTTCAGCTGCATGCTTAATTGTGTTTTGAAGGGAGGAAATGGAAGGTTGGGTGTTGAGTTTGAGTGTTTAAACATCTAAAATATTTGAGCTGGAAAGTGGATTTCAGATTGCCAAAGCATTCTACATGAATGTCTGTCCAGATTTTCTGTAATGCATTAGCTCCTTCATTGTTCTTGTTTGTTTGGAGTTGAGTTAAGCAGCTTGTTGTTTAGTTAGAGTTAAGATGCTGGTTTGAGAAATATCTAATCAAAGCTGCGTGTTTGAATCAAAAATCTGGTTTGCATGATAAAAATGAAAAGAAATGTCGTGGCTGGAATTTGCTGAATGCATAAGATTCTTTATGTCTTTGCATCAGTTTTCTTCTATATTTGGGTTTGTTTGAATTTTGAAATTGTGTGTTATAATGCTTAGATTAGCTTTGAATGTTTGGTTGAAAGATTTTTGATCAAAAATTAGCGTTGAGGTTGATATCCTTGCAAGAAGAAGATTTGCAGCAAGCTTTGAAGCAAAAATGCAGCAAGCTTGCACTTTCCGTTTGCAGAAATCTTCTTGAGTTTGCATGAAAGATTGCTGGAATTTACATTATCTCATCATAATTTGTTGGCTTGTTGAATTATGTGTTAGTTTTTAGTTTAATGCCGATGGCTTTGATTGATTGGTGAGATGTTAGTTGCATATTAGGATTGTATTTGAGAAGTTTAGCATGTTGCAGATGAAAGGAACCAGCAAAACAAAGAGATTTACGTAGCATGCATGAAATATATTCTAAAATTTGCACTTTAACCCCTCAAGTTTCCTTTTGTTCCCCTATGACCCAACCAATTGAATAATGTCCTCAATTTGGTCCTTGGCAGCTTTAATTTTGCAAGTTTTATTGCTTGTTTGCTTCAAATAATTACCATGCTTTGTTTAAATTGCACTTCATGCATGAATTTAAGAGCTTTATGACCATGTGAGCCCGTGTTTGTATGTTTTCTTTAATTTTCCCAAATAAAGTGGTACCTTGACCTTTTTATTGTTTTGAAGCCATTTTCACTTCATTTGATTACCATCGAAGGGGAGGTATATCTAATCATTTATTTCTTACTTTATTTGACTCTACGTGCTCCTATGTGTTATGTGTGAATTTGCATGATTAATTTGCTTTCCTTGCCTGTCTTTAACTCCTTTACTTTATTTACTCTTGCTTTTAGTAAGTTATTCTTTATGGGGTATGTGTACACCTCTTGGCTTGTAATAGATAGGGCTTGGAGGAGCATTCAATGAAGACCTATCGAAGACGTGTGCCTAGCTAGCAAATGTAATAGTTAGGGCTTTAATTGTCTTATGTGTCTTGCATGCTTAGTTGTTACGTGTTAATTTGCTTTATTAGGGCCTTGCATCTAGTCGAGCATGCTAAGTGTTATGTGCTATGTGTTTACGAGTGTTTGGCATGTCTACTCGCTTTCCATGGCCATGAAAGAATGTGATGAATGAATGAACGTTTCCACTAGTCCAACGCTAGTCGGAATTCATAGAATGGGCTAGTCCAACGCTAGACTCTTAGGAATTTCCCCTCGTTAGTACATGTTTGCATGTTCATTACATGTCATGCATTTTTCTTAGTTTTATCATTTCGCATGCCCCTCTAATCCCTTCCCTCTCAATTTAGGTTTTGCATTTCATGCTAGTTTATAGGGGTTCATTTGCTTGAGAGTCCCCTTAAATATGGGATATAGACGAGTGTGGCTTTTTATAAGCCTTAGCACGCTTGTATTCCCTCTATAAAAGGGCAAATTGAGTCACGATTTAGGTCTCCCCGTACCCAATGTGCATGAATTCCCTAGGCTCATGCATTTTTAAATCCACTCTACCATTTTATACCCTCATCACACTTTCATTTTTCCTCCCATTTTGCACACGAGCACCTTTGTGTTTCTTCACTTGCACACGAACACTTTTATCATCACTTGCACACATGCACTTCATATTATCATTTCACATACCGTACCTTGCCCACTCACGTGCACATTTTCCTTTACATTTTTATTGTTTATTATTACTTTTTCAAACTCATGTCCTCACATTGCATACATGCATTCCATTCATTTGCATCCCACTCGCATTATTCGTGACTTCTTCAAAGGATCGTTATTGGTCTTCACAATTAATGTGATTGGTACCACTCAACCTTTGAAGAGAAATTTCCCCCAATACCCCTAGGTCTAGGGTTTGCATTCATGTAGTGCATCCAAATGTAATAAATTCTTTGGTTAAAACAAGAAAATCTTTGATTAAATCATGCAACTAGCCTTGGCTAGGTCAAAGGGGTGCCTTGGATTTTATCCTTGCCTTCCCCTTTGTCAAATGTGACTCCCGAACCTTTTTCTTTGGTTTACGTAGACTAGGAGTCGTTTAAAAAGGGTTTCTCACTACTTTTTCCTATTTTTTTTAAAAAAATACATTTTTTAGGTGACTTGGTACACCTTAACTCATTACCAAGTGGCGACTCCGTATTTAGTTTTAAAAACCCTTTTTAAACTATAATTTTGGGTCAAATCGTCGCATTCTCAAACCCCCATTTAGACCCATTTTTCTTTTAAATCACAATTCATTTTCCAATCACAAATTGAATCGAAAAATACATTTTAAACCATTTATTCATTTTATCAAAAAATGGGGCGCGACATAAACTTACTAACATATATTTTGCAGAGGTTCCTCATGTTTATGTAGCATATGTATTTGGGAATGTGCATTCTCTAATGTTAGACAAAGTTTACTTGTACTTGGTTGGATCGTGATGTGGCAGCGGCACTTCCTTTTCGTTTTGATTTTCGTGGGAATGTTGTACCAAAGATTTATTGTATTTGTTTTTTTGGAGTTTGGCTCCAGTGGGTTACGAATGTTTATCTTCTCGAGATTCTTTTGAGCGTTTGGTAAGATTTACGTTTGCTTCGGATCCGTAGTCCCGACGAGAGTTGGGCAGACGGTCCGCCAAACCCTTTGGTTCGCCTCAGGGTGAGGTGGGGCTGTCACAATTTTCATACTTAAATGAGCCTTAACATGAACTTTATGCAATTGAGCTCAATAAGGACTCATGAAGATTAAACACACCAATGATGTATTTTAATGATGCATTTGAATGTTAAAAACTATTCCAAACGATGTTAATGGGTGAATACAAATGTTGATTGATCAAGAAATTTGAAGAAATAAGTGAAGTGCATGTGTTTTAGGCATAAAAAGAAGAAAAATGGCATATTAAGCTAAGTTTCGTATTGTGGAAAAGTGAAATGCGCAGGTTGAATATGCGGGCTGATACCCCGCATTTTGAGGATGTGTTTTCTCCAGAAATTATGAAGATACACTAAAATGCGGGCTGAGGGTGCATTTTTGAGGTTGCGTATTTACTTCTTACATTTTTTTTGCAATTTTGCTGCAACAAGAAGTTACTGTTCCATTGGTTTTGCCTCTTACCTCAAATCAAAACCTATTATTGTAAAGAACAATGCACCATGTCAAACACATGTAACTTGGTCAAATGCACTATTTTAACGCAAAATTTAGCATAAAAACACATGAATCAAAATTTGAGGGTTGTAGAAGTTGATCATTTGAGCTCTCTTGACACCTTATTTTGCACATTTGATTTCAATTCTTGAACCCTAGCATAAAAACATAACAAACACACCAAAACACACATGTTAAGCATAAAATCACACCAAATTAACATAAACTTAAACAAACATTGGGTTGCTTCCCAATAAGCGTTTTTTTATAGTCATTAGCTTGACTATTTCACCTCACTTTTGAAGAAGGTTTTGTTAATGGATAATCCACCATTTTAGGTCGTGATGGATCAATAAAAGGTGACTTGATAGCAAAAGCCACATAATCAAATGATATGAGAGATGAAAGAGACTTAACTATTCCAAGTGTTTCATAGATATTACCTTATAGTAACACCACTTGAGAATATTCCAAAGGAATGTCCATATGACCTTTTTCAATGATTATGATCTTGGAACCTTTATTTGCAACATACTCCTCAAGAGAGGTTGTGTATACATCATTCATGCTTGCCTTTTCAGGTTTAAACTTCATTCCAAAGGTATTATCATATGAAATAGGCATTTAGTTATTGGAACACAAATTAGATTCATCATTTTTATCAAAATACAATCCACTTTCACATTTAACATTCCCACCATTCACAGTAGTGTCAACTTGCATATTATTAGAAGATATTACTTCACACAAAGCGTGCAATCGATCTTGAATTCTACCAAAGTGAGAAGCTAATTCATCTAGTCTATCTTCAACCTTATCAAAATAGTCGGAAGTCGCACTAGCTAACGTTTCAATTGCTAATTTCCAAGACAAAGGTGCATTAGCTGACCTTTCAATAGCTAACTTCCAAGATGGTTTTGATTCAAGTTGGACAAATTCAGATTATTAATCTTAAAAACACGGAGAAGCATTATATCCACATTGATTATTCCAACTATAAGCATAAGAATTACCCCAATTAGGAGCATATTGATTAAAACAAGGATTGCAATGCCCAAAGTCATTATAATAATCTACATTTTGTACTTGCCTATATGTATGGGTAGCATAATACCCTCCACACAAGTCACAAATTACATGATTAGAATTGAAAACATTTACATTCCTCTTTCTTTCAAGTATATTTGTAATGATGTCCAATTGAACTTTTAATGCTAGAAAATCAAGTTTAGCCTTTAAACTCCTTAAGTTATTTTCAAAAGTCATACCTTCGGACATCCTTTCATTACCTCCATAGTTGTAATTTTGAAAATTATAGTCCATTGTCAAATTTCCTTCTCTCAAGATTTTATCCACTCTTGTTTACTATCCTCGTTATAACCTAAAAATACTTTCAAGTAATCTCAAACAATATTAGCCAAGAAGAATAGTTTAAAAGACACAAAAAAAATAAGACACTAAACACAAAACAAAAGGCTCAACAATATACTAAACATAACAAACAAAACATTTGACACAACAAAAACAAGAAAAGCAAGTAAAACTGTCTAAACTAATAAAGTTGTTCTTAGTACCGATGCTGGATAAATTATTTCCCGGTAACAGTGCCAAAAACTTGATGAGGTTCTACCATGCACCAAATTATAATAAAATCTAAATACCTTTTTTGCAAATATACAGATTGTTTATTGAGTACAGGCATATTAGATGTCAATCCCACAGAAACGATTGTCAATTATCGATGATTTTCGAACTGCTTTATCATTTAGACTATCGCAACTGCAATAGATTAAATCTACACTATGAACATGAAATAAAAGTAATAAAAAAATAATAGAAAACTCTTAGAATTATGGAATTTCTCATTACTCTTGTAAATGAAATTACCGTTTAATTGAATGTTATTATCTTAGTTAGTTATGACGTAATTTCCTAATGTATATATGAAACCTACTCTCGTAGTTAATCACCTATACCTGTAGCTAAATCATACCTACTCTTGTGGTTATGAAATTAACTACAAGATTATTTCTTCTATGAAATTACATGAAACAAGCAACTAAAGTTACAAAGGTGCATCTCTACTCTCGTAAGTGAATCCCTAGGTTTAGCATTTCCTTGAACTAGTGTCAAATCATAATTCTCATTGTAAATTTAACACCTTAAAATTATCACAATTAATGGCCAATTAACAATGATTAGAAAACCAAAAGTGTTGAACAATTTGTTTAAAATAATATCATTAAATAACCAAGTAAATATCACAAACAAAATATAAAAAGTTCATCTATAACTCTAAACATAAACTTTAGCTAAACATAAAGAGAATGAAAGAAAAGATCATACTTGTATTATAATTAAACATGAACTCAAATACAAAAGAGAAAGCGAAAGGAGAGAAGTCACGCTTGTCACATGAGTTCCAAACTCTCCATCTTGCTCCTTAATTCTTCATCCAAATTTAACTACAAGTACAAGATGGATAAACTACACTAACTATACTATACTAATGAACTAAGAAAAACTAGTGAAGACTATATTTTGGTAGTATCTCTAACATTCCAAAGTTGTCAAACAAGCTCAACAAAGGCATAGAGAATTAAAACTCCAAGCAATCATATTTCAAGTTGTGCAAATTCTGTCTTGAGATTCGTAAAAGTTATTTTTCCAAATTTCCAAGATACTTCATGCACTTTCCAGCTAAAATTCGTTTAGAAAATTGGACCAAAAGCAGTAGAAAAGAACTATAAGTTGAAGTACAACTAGTTTTAACTGTAAAGCAGGCAAAATATGAATGCGCACCCTCAAAACGCGGGTTAAGGTAGTGCACGGGGTCACGTATTGCCCTCCCCTGCAAGTTTACACTTTTCTTATCAGTCTTCAACATTATTCTGTTTTTGCACTAAATTCAACTAATATTTTTTCAATGATGGAGGCCGAACTAACTCTTGTCGAAAGCATAAACATTGTATCCCTTTGCGTTAGCTTTCCAATGAATCAATAATCATTTAATTTGGAGTTCTTTAGATTGATAAATGATAAAAATACCCTTAATTGGTCAATCCCCTGTTTCAACTTTATTTTGACTTTTTAACTAGGTTAACTCATGAAATGAATTTTTGTGACACCTCCATTTCTCCCTAGGGCGAACCCAAGGGTATCCGCGGAATGTCTGCCTAACTCTCGCTAGGACTCGATACAAGTCTAATTCAAACTTAAGGATAAACAACGAAATAATTAAGGTCGAAATAAAGAAAAGTCGCTTCCTTAATGAAACATTTAAATCTTACATCATAAGTCACCAAAAGTACTTCAACTTTCCCCAAAATACAACCACTAGAAGTCGACTTATCAATTACATCCAAAAATTCTAATTAAAAGTAATTAGGTTGGCTTCTTCAAAATTTTTTCCAATCTGAGCTCCTGTTAAGGAAAATAAACTAATGGGGTGAGCGAATGCTCAGTGAGGCCAAGAAAAACATGCAAACACATAGTTCAAGTAGCAATAACATTTGTACAAGAATTAAAGCTAGAATGTTCAAGTAATTCACAATTAACAATAAAACACGATTAATAAGGATACAGGAGTTTTCAGGAGTTAAATTCCACTTGCTTTGTCAAGGCTCGATCCAATACCTCCACGTGATGACACTCCATCAACCGGGTAGGTATTAAGTCCATAGAAACTCCACTTACTTCCCCTAACTATCATTTTACCCTCTCGGATCCGTAAGCAAACATGCACGAAAAGGGCCATACTGCACGAGTATACCGAACAAGATCTCAAAAGATCAAGTTTTGTTTTAATATTCTCATGGTTCATCGAGCTTCTCGACCAGGCCCACGCGGGCTCGAGTTGCAAGGTTAGCCAATGAGATTTGGGCGTCCCCCACGATTACACGTATAAGTTGATGAGATTCACTCCAATTAACATTGAGTCAAACACGAGTATAATTTCACGTATGAGCAAGTTAATTATATAATCAAGTAAAAGAGATCGAGTGTGATAAAGTACACACTCGACTCAACAAGTCATGTTCACGTATATGAGTAAGATTAATCAAGTAAAGACAACAATTCATGCACTTGACACTCACCAATTCAAAAATAATTGAACAAGTAAAGTCTTTAGTTGTCCCCTCCGAGATTCTCTTCAAGACTCCCTTGAGCACCTAAAAAAATAGGGACCATACATCACTCATGTAAACTCACGACCACTTATCATTCAAGGAAGAAAGTGCATTCGTTTAAACGTAGAACATTGCCACAAGAGGGATTTTCTCTATTGAAATTCAAGATTCAAAAGTAAGGATTTAAAGTCACAAGGAAAACTTGTATCCTCCATGAGATTGGGTTTAAAATGGACTATCAATATCAAAAGAAAGTGAAAAGTTCTTAATAGCTCATTTCGTACGAAATCGGAAATTTTCCGCTTTGCGCTACAAAACTTGAAAAATTAGATCTTGAGTTCGGTCCATCCAAAAATGGAAAACTTTATACTGTTGGAAAGTAGATTAAAAGTACTAAAAGTTTCCAGAAGACACCCTTCCAAGATTCCAAATAGAAAGCATTCATTTTTCAGCTCAAAGTTGCTGATTCATGAAGACAAGACAGAACCAGTCTTGGTTTTCAGCAATGTTTGGAAATTCGGCAAAATTGACAGGAAGTGAATCAGTCTCTGAATTCAGAGTTTTGAGCACAAATAAAGTTTTAAACACAACAAGTGGAACTGAATTCAGAGTTTTGAGCAACAAGATGTAACAGTTTGAAGTCGGTTGATTTTCGCGACCTGATCAGTGGATTTTCAGTTTTGAAGAGTAATCTTTGGGGCATTATTTGGGTATCGAAATGGTATTAAAATTATGCCAAAATTTAGTATACCAAAACTTCCATATATGGACTACCTCTCATCAAAATTTAAACAAAAACTCACACGGGAAGGCAGTTAACGAAAGAACCCAAGTTTGTGAAATTTCTCAAAGCTAATCTGCCAACCCTATCTCTCTTTTTTTTTCGAAAGTTTTGTCCAACGAAATCAGCCCCAATTCACTCCATTTTTGAAACCAAGGTTTCAAAAAATTTAATGAGCAATTGATGGGTAATTGACACTAAAATTTTCGAAATAAAACACCCCAAAACAGAATTGACCATTTGGTCAGCAGGGAAGGGAAAATTTTCCAGTTTCTAGTTTTGTTGCAGTTTAAAAATCAAACGATATCTAATTCTACACAACTCCAAATTGAGAATGGTTTATGGCGTTAGAAACTAGGTTCAAAATTGTACGATTCATCAGAAGGCATTGTTTTCAAAATATTTTCACAAGTAAGACAAAATTGAGCCACAAGATACAGCTTCCCAGTTGCTCTCGGACAGACAGGCAAAGCAGGACAGTCCACTTTTCCGACTCACCATGGTTTACTCAAAATGAACTAGTAGGCGATTCTTATACTGTTTGAAAGCTCTGAATGTCTAATTTTGAATGCCACAAACGACACTCAATTTCAACTTTTGTACAAAGAGTTATGTTTAGACAAAGAACCACTGTCCGGTTACCCTGCTAGCGAATTTCCAGATTTCAACTTTTCCAAAACTCAAGTTTTATACAACCAATCGACATGATCTTTGAAAGACACTTTATACACACATAGTACAACACATATCCATCACTTTAATAGCCAAATAAGTAACAAAATTTCGAATTAAAAGCAGGACAACATGGACAGAATTTCGGCCAGCTTTCCTTTCACAATTTTTCCAACTTTCTCTCCACTTTCTAACCATAATCATCTCATTCATCACATAAACAACAATAATCAAGCAATATAGCCTCAAGTCAGCTATCTAAAGGCTTCCTCAAGACATCTAGTTTAGGATTTAAAGCAAGATAAATGTTTCCTCAAGTCCACTAGCCTCTAAACTTCATTAGGGTTTCAAACCCATGAAAACTAACCATCAATCTTTGCAAAATTTGAAAGGTTAAGGAGATGAAGTAATTACCCTTTAAACCCTAGATGAATACCAGATTTTTCCACCAAAATCACCAAGCAACACCTCAAGCTTTCACCTTTCTTCTAGTTGGAGCAAGAACCCAAGGGATTGTGAGTTGGATGAAGTGATCAAGCAAACTTGGAGCAAGAAGTTGAAGCCTTTCTCTTCCCTTTTCTTTTCCTTTGGGTCAGCCGAGAGTGAGGAGAGAGAGAGTGAGGGTTTTGTGGTTTGATTTCTTGGAGGGAAAGAATGAAAAAAGTAGCCATAAAATGTGCACAAAAATCAACCCTCAAGTACAAAATAGGGTTTTGTACTACCACTTTTCTCTTTTGTTTGGTACATTTATACACTAATCCTCCAAGGTAATTCCTCTAACACTGTAATTACTCACACTTACGAGTCTAATACTAATTCCTCAATCCTCCAATTAATTAGACCGGCACGACTTCCGAGAAACTTTTGGCGCGCTCGAAAAAATGAAATTTAAGGGAAATTCAGGCAATACTAGAATAATTAAATAATGCTAGGGCAAATAATTATAAAATGACTAAATTAAGAAATAAAACATGAGTCCTCACATCCTTTCCCCCTTAAGAGAATTTCGTCCACGAAATTCATACCTTGATTCGGAAATGGATCTGGATATTTCTTTCGAATCTCCTCTTCTACTTCTCAAGTTGCTTCCTCTATTTCGTGATTCCTCCATAGGACTTTTACCAGAGGAATTCACTTATTCCTTAGTTCCTTTACCTTACGATCCAAAAAGCTTCACCGGTTTCTCCTCATACGCCAGTGCCTCGTCAATCTCAATATTTTTTGGTTGTAGTACATGAGAGGGATCTGGATGGTACTTTTTGAGTATAGACACGTGAAAAATATTATGAATTCGAGACAGACTTGGTGGCAATTCCAACTTATAGGCCACTTTTCCCACACGTCCAAGAATCTTATAAGGTCCTACAAATCTCGGTTGCAACTTCTTTCCTTTTCCTGCCATCAAACTTGCTTTCAGAGGCGTGATCTTAAGGAAAACTTGATCTCCAACTGAAAACTCCTAATCCTTCCTTCGATTATCTGCATAGCTCTTTTGACGGCTATGGGTTGTCTGAATCCTTTGACGTATTAACTTCACCTTTTCATACGCCTCTTTAATCCATGGTACCACAGTTGGGTCTAAAATCATTCTTTCACCTATTTCATCTCAACATATCGGAGATCTATACTTCTAGCCATAAAGTGCTTCATACGGAGCCATTTGAATGGATGAATGGAAGCTATTATTATATGCAAACTCCACCAATGTCAAATACTTACTCCAACTTTTTCCGAAATCCAAAATATAGGTTCTCAACATGTCCTCAAGGGTCTGAATTGTTCTTTTCGACTATCCGTCAGTCTGGGGTGGTATGTAGTGCTAAAACTCAACTTAGTTCCTAGCATTTCTTGCATTTTCTGCCAGAACCGAGAAACAAACCGAGGGTCTCGGTCAGATACAATACTTACAGGTATCCCATGTAGCCTTATAATCTCATCCAAATATAACTTTGCTAACTTCTCCAACGGTACTTCATACTAATCGGCAGAAAATGAGCAGATTTCATCAATCTATCTACTATCACCCAAACGGCGTCGTGACCTCTTTGTGTCTTTGGTAATTCAGATACAAAATCTATGGTGATATTTTTTCATTTCCACTCGGGTATCTCTAAAGGTTGTAGTAAACCAGATGGTTTCTGATGCTCGGCTTTAACCTGCTAGCAAATCAAACAAATCTGGACAAACCGAGCAATTTCCTTCTTTATGTTCTCACACCAGTACAGACTCTTCAAATTTTGGTACATTTTATTTCCTCCAGAGTGTACCGTATACCTAGATCGGTGCGCTTCTTCTAAAATTTTTCTTTTTATCCCTTCATCCTTTGGCACCACTATGCGGTTTCGAAACCTTAGTAGACCATTTATTCCTAAATTAAAATCTGACTTTTTCCCCTTATTAACTTTTTGCAACTACTTTTGCATCTTAGAATCCTTCTTTTGTGCCTCCTTGATACGATCCAACAAAACGGATTTCACGACAATGTTTCCAAGAATCACTTTTCTCGGTTCGAGACGAGGGTTCCAAATACTAACCTCTTCCAACAAGTGCAATTTTTTAATCATCAATCCTGCTACTTGCATTTGACGACTTAAAGCATCGGCCACTACATCGGCACTTGTCTTTCTTGGAGTTAAATCTATTTGGGATCACTTCATGAAACAATTTCAAATCAAATTTGTCCATACCTTCAGGGAGTTTGTCTTCTAGGAGTTAAATCTATTTGTGATCACTTCATGGAACAATTTCAATTCAAATCTATCCATTCCAATGGGGAATTAATTCAAACTCACCATGAAGGGAGAATTTCAGATTTTGATTCTCATTTGCCACCTATGGTTCATTCATCATCTTTACCTTCTTTTGAGCATAATTTCCATCCTAACACTTGTATTTCTTATGCAGATTTTGAATGAAAGTGTAAAAAGCCAGCAATGCTTTCTCAAGTTGAATCGATTGGTGGAAGGAATAGTGAAGTGTCAAAGGGAGTTTTTGCATTTAAATCTTGTTCTATACCTTCTCACCATTTAGCTAATGATGTTCCATTGCTTCTTTATCCAATTTCTGATTTGTTTCAAATTGAAGGTTATTTTGTTTTTGTAGGTTGTAAAGCTGCCTAAAATTTTTCAACTTTGATTAAAGACTTGCAATCAGATTTCGTGCTTTTTCCAGTTAAAAATGGTGATCTTTCATGCTTATTCACACATCCAAAAGCTGGTGGCCAAGTGCTCAATTTGTCAACTTTAACTTGTGCTAGTTCGAGTAACCCTCATGAAGTGAAATTCAAATGTTTGCTGCCTCATATGTTGGAAGATGGGAACTTGTGTGTCAAGCAAGATCCCAAAATTGTCCTTCACGAGTTGTTTAGTGCTTCATCCATGCAACAAATTGCTCCCGTTTTGTCCATGCAAGATGATCAAAATCAATGTCAACTAGTGATGAATTTTACACCTTTGCACAATCAAAGTCCCAATGTGCAAATCCATGACCAAAGGCTAACAAGAGAGCTTTGGAGTGCAACCTGGAATTTCCACAAGTTATACACAAGCTGGTTCCTGTCTTGGCAAATGTCTTTGTTCGAAAGCAACCTGAGGCTGACCAAACAGCATATGGTTTGGCTCGTGGTCCTTTATCTATTCCCAATGTTGCTGTCCTCTAAGCGCATCGTCAATTTGTGGACAAATCACTTTTAAGAGGAGGGGAATGATACAAATATGAAGAATCGGCTCCCTTCGAAATCTAAAAAGATTATTCAAAGCTGAATTGGTGGTGTTACTTTACTACAACTTGTTTTCATTCATAAAGAGTAGAAGCAAGTTAGTTTAGTTAGTTTTTCTGTTAGTAAGTGATGTCGTTTATTGGTAGTGTCAAGTGAAGGGTTTAATTGTCAATTTAATTGCAGTTTTAGTGGTGTAATTATAGAGTTAATATTCAGCCAGCTTAGTCTTCAAAGAGGCCAAATCTTAGTTGGATTTTTAGTCCAAATCACATTAGGGTTTGAGTCATTGTAAGGCTATAAATAGCCTAGTTTTTCCAATGTTTATCTGTGAGGACCCGAAAATTTTCTTATTTTATCGAATATTATTGGTTTATTTAAATATTTATCCACATGTCTCCTCTGAATAATTTATTTCCACCCTTTTTGAACCATTTACATGGAACTATGACTTGCAAATATTTTTAAAATGTTCCGTTAATAAATTTAATTTTCGGAAGCTTGTTTAGTGAGATTTAGTGAATACGTATTTGGAGGCAATAACTGATTTGAGAGTACAGTGATCTTGGAGATTTGAAAACTCATGTATTAGCCTTAAAATAGTTATTTTTATGATTAATTACCTTAGTAGTAGTTAGTTATACTATCGTTACAAGAATTTCTTAGAAATTTCGATTTGTCGCGCATAAGTCGAAAGTTCGTGTTTTTGCGCGCGTGACTAATTGAGAGACCTAAGACCTTTATTTTTAGACTATTAAGAATGAATAATAATAATATGAATGGAAGTGTATTAAAAGTTTAGTGCACTAGTGAAATAAAATCAAGAGGAATCGGGCACGAAACGCGCGCGTACGTGCACTATTCACGGTTGACTTTTGTGCACAAAACACCCAACCATCAAGCTTCCTTTAGAAGCTAACTACACCAGATTTTTGTCTCTCTCTCTTGCTCGAAACAGCCGGCCATCCAAGGAGCAAAAAACAACCAAAAAGCTCTTCAATTTTCTACTTCAATCCTTGATCAAATCATCTCAAAATTCACCTACACTTTGCTAATCACTTGGAGAGCATCTTAAGCTAGGAAAGAGGCTTCATTTGCCCAATTTTCTTGGGCTCCATTGGACCAAAAATTTCTGCCTTGATCATCTAAGAAGGTAATGAACGATCAACCCCTTAAATCTTGCCTTATGGAAGTTATATTGCACGTATAAGCATATATATTCATGTGGGTAGCTTGATTTATGTTGCAAAATTTGGTGTGTGGGTTCTATGAACTCCCACTATGGCTTGATGGACTGATTTGTTGTGTTTTTATGTTATTAATGTTGGTTTAGTGTTTAATCTAGTGGAAATAGGTTGTATTGTTCAAGGAAAACTCAAAGGAAGTGATGAGGGAATTTTTCCATTTCTGCCCCTGTACATGCCGTGGGCTTTAGAGCAATATTTTGTGGTTCTAATGACTTGTTTATGATGTATACATGTTGTGTGGGTTGTTTGAAAAGTTTCATCAAAAAATTTCGGGATTTGGATGGATAGATGTTGAGTTTTCGAAAATCTTGAAAAACTGGAATTTTTCCCGAAACTGCTCTGGCAGTGTTTTTCAAACGGCTATAACGTTTTGCTCCACTGTCGAAATTGAGTTCCGTTTGTGGCAATGGAAACTACACATTCCCAGCTTTCCAACGGTATAAAAAACACATTCTGATTCCACCCGAATAGTCGATACCAATTGTTTGAACATGACTGTCCTGTTTCACGTCTGTACTGGAAGCTCTGTCATAAGCTGCAACTTGATGCTCAAATATGGTCTAGTTGCAAATAGATTTTTAAAATATTTCCTTCTGTGAACTTTTAGCCTTATGAATGTAGTTTTTAACGCCACCAACCACGCTCAATTCTAATTTGAATTGAGTGAGTTGTGGCCGAAGTTTGAAACTGACTCAGGGATTGAAAACCTTTACTTTGGACTGATTTATAGCAAATGTTGCTTGGGACTTGATGTTGCGAACTTTTCGTGTTAATTGTGAGGACTCATAAAATTCTTATTTTAAATCCCTATTTTTGGCTTATTTAATTATTTATTTGGATATTTGCCGCGAATATTATTTTCTAACCTTATTAGACTTAAATACATGGAATTATAGCTCCATTATATTTTTAAAGCGACTTGTTTCAAAAATTAATTTTTTTGGAAGTTCGTTTAGTGAAAATAGTGAAAACATGTTCGGGAATTTTAATCGATTGAGAGTACAATAAGTTTGGAAAATTGGAGGATTGCACAATGGTCATAAAATAGGTAATTTTATGTTTGAGTACTCAAGTGACAGTTATTAGTACTATCGTTATAAGAATTGTTTGGAAGTTTCGCTTTATCGCGCTTAATTTGGAAGTACGCGTTTTCACCCGCACGATTTAATTACGGGACTTTAGACCCTTTTGAGACAATTAAGAGTGGATAATAGTTATATGAATATAAGTGTATTACAGGTTTAGTGCACTAGTGAAACAAACGCGAGAGGAATTGAGCGCAAAACGCGCGCGCATACGCGCGAAGGAGAGTTGACTTTTTGCACAAATCTTAGCCACACAAATGAAGCTTCTTTAGGAAGCCAAATTTAGACCAAAAACCTCTCTCTCCTCCTCACAAAGAAGCCGGCCATCCTTGTGCAAAAACAACTCAAGTTCTTTAAATTTCTCCTTCACAAAATCTTCATCAATCTTCATCCAATTCCTTCCAAATTTCACACACACTTAGCTTAATACTGCTTAATACTTGGAGATCATATTAAGCTGCAAAAAGGGGGAGCTTTTCACGGTTTTTCTTGGCCAAGAGGGGACCGAAAATTCTGCCTTTGTTCATCACACAAGTAGGTAACGATCCGACCATTAAATTTTAGTTTATGGAACGTATAAACTCTTGCATGCATGTGGGTAGTCTTGTTTATGATGGATTTTTGTTTGGTAGGCTCTATGAACAACCACTTTTGATGGAAGGACTGATTTGATGACTGATGATGAAATTAATGGTGATTTAGTACTTAAATTAGTGGATTAATGTTGTATAGTTGGTAGAAAATCAAAAGAGGTGCTTGGAGCAAAAGTGACCATTTTACCCCTGCTTTGTTCGAGCACTTTGGTGCACAATTTTGAGGTTCTAAAGGATTGTTTCTGTTGTTTACATGTTATATTGAGTGTGTAAAAAGTGTCATTGGAAACTAACTTGATTTGGTCACCCAAATGTTGGAGTTATGAAAGCTTAGAAATCTGGAAACTATTCCCGTCACTGCCCAGGCAGTCATTTTGTTTCAGCTTTATCTTTTTACTCCGATGTTGGAATCGAATGCCGTTTGTGGCACTGGAAATTAGACATTCCCAACTTTTCAACGGTATAAAATTCACATTCTGGTACCATCTGAATGAGCCGAACCACTCGTTTGAAAATTGCTGTCCTGTTTCATTGTTTCCTAGAAGGCAGCACATGAGCTATAACTTGATGCTCACGAATGAGCTGGTTGTGGACAGATTTTGAAAACAGTTTTTTCTGAGAAAATATAGCCTTAGGAGTATATTTTCCAACCTCACAAACCACGCTCAATTCTGAGTTGAATTGAGTGATTTATGATCAAAATTTGAATCTGGTCTGGTGAAGGAATACCATGAATTTGGACAGATTTGAAACTAACAATGATTTGGGACTTGTTATCCGAAGTTTCTTGGTGTAAATCACCTATCAAATGTACCTTGGACATATTTTAGACATTACCTACTGGAATGGACCATGTTTGAGATGTTTCTTGGCCAAATGTTTGAAAACGGCAAAACGGAAGTTCAAAGGCAGCTTGCCTTAGAATTTCTTGTGAGTTAAACGGTCTTGCTAACCAACTTTCCGTACATATTTTTCTATGTAAATTGGCATAAGAATAGTCCTTATATGGTAGTATATTCATACCAAATTTGGTGCCGTTTCGAGTCCGTTTCGATACCTAACTAAAGTCCCAAAGTTTGGAACTTAAATCTGGAAAATTGGCTTAAAAGTTTCGGTTTTTCACCAACTTTGAGCTATCATATCTTGGTGCTCAAAATTCCGATTGTTGACTCGCTTGTTGTGTTCTAAACCTTGTATGTAACTCTAATTGAGTTCCAAATTTCAGAGGCTGGTTTGCATTGTGTGAATTTTACCTAATTTACAAACTTTGCCGAAGACCAACCTCGAAAACTGCCTTGGTGCCCAAAGCAGCAACTTTGGGCCGAAATTTGGATACCTTCCATTTGGAATCATGGAAAAGTGTCTTTCAAGAAGTTTAATACTTTCTAAGAGGTTTCCAACGGTACCAAGTTTTCCAATTTTGGACTTGTAAAGAGTGAGATACGATTTTTCAAAGATCTCGTATCAAAATTGAAAATTTCTGAATCTTTAGGAAATGGTGTTTTTCAAATTCTCCTTATTCCTTCGATATTACTTGAACGTTTTATACTTGAGTTTAAAGATGAAAACTCGATTTCTTTTGTACCTTAAAACCCCACTTTTGAGTCTTAATTCGTGAGTAATTTAGGTTCGTTTTAGTGAAATTTCTTAGAATTGTTTAAGTGTGCAATCTTCTCGATAATTGGGGTTTATAAGTGATTGTTCACTATTAATTGCTCAGGCACACAAGAGGAACTTCAAGAGGATCCAATGGTGGACGCTTGAATTTCGAGTGCCGTTTCTTCTTGTTTACTTGGTGAGTGTCAAGTGCATGTTACGTGAACTATTACGAACTTGATATACGTTTACTTGTTATTGATGACTTGAGATTTTAAAAAAATAATGGAGTCGAGTGTGTACTTTATCGCACTCGTTCTCATTTAAAACGATTTAACTCGTGCTCAAATTGTCTGAATATATCGATTGCTTGTATATATATCAATGCTTGATACATGATATGGTATACTATGGTTGCATACGTCGTTGGAATGAATCTCCTCGACACACACACATATACATGGGGGACGCCCATATCTCATTGGCCGACCTTGAACTCGAGTCGGCATGGGTTTGGTCGAGAACCTTGGCGAGCCATGAGACATATAAGCCTGACCTAATGAGAGGTCTTGCTTGACATACTCGAGTAGTATCGTCACAAACCAATGTCAGGTGGGCCCGATACAGGGTTATGTAAGGTGAAAGGGGACAGGTTGAGTGGAATTTTACGGACTAAACCTACTCGATTGATCGTGTGTCAATTCGTGGAGGTTATTGATCGTGCAAGCAGAATATAGCTCTTGAGAGCTCTAGTATCCTTGAATTGTTTCTGTTTATCTTTTCAGTAAATTGTTAATTATTGCTTGGCTTGTAAATTGGGATTGTTATTTGAATAATGTGCTTGCATGTGTGTTCTTGGCCTCACGAGCGTTTTGCTCACCCTGTAGATTTGTTGTCCTTAACAGATTAGACTTGGAATGAGACTCGGAGGAAACCTCCTTTTATGAACCTTTGAGGACTTTTGTAATAGGGTTCCAATATTATTGACTAGACATTGTGGCTATTGTATATTTTGGGCTGTATTATAGAAACCCGATGTCTGGATTGGGTAATCGTTAAATATTGTTAAGTTTGAACACTTCTGCATTAATTGCATTTATATTGCTTGGCTATGCCGTCTAGTACCGCTATAACCTTGAACATAAATTGCTTGAGTTCTGGCGAGAGTTGGACAGGCGTCCCACAGATACCCTTTGGTTCGCCTTAGTGAGAAGTGGGGGCGTCACAGTTGGTATCAGAGCGTTAGGTTAGAGATCTATATGGGAGACATACTAGATACTCTACCCTTAAGATCTGAAGCCGGAAAACTAAGTTATACCTTAAGTGGTACTTGGGGCAAACTATTGACTAGGTCAAACATGCATAAGTGGCATCCGAGTGAGTTAGTGATTAAGTTCTAACCCGAAAAGTGTAATTATTTTACAGGAATGGATAATGGGAATGGGACTCCAGCAGCTAATGGGAATGGCCATG
This sequence comes from Coffea eugenioides, assembly GCF_003713205.1. NCBI lineage: Eukaryota > Viridiplantae > Streptophyta > Magnoliopsida > Gentianales > Rubiaceae > Coffea > Coffea eugenioides. The sequence goes on from NC_040039.1 coordinate 8,791,250, forward strand.
CTAATGGTCATGTAGAGTCCCTTAGGCCTATATACTACCGAGCTCTTGGTGGGGGTGCTCGTGTGCGTTACTCTCCTGCTAGTAGGCACCCTCAGTGCGCGTGTAGAGTAACCTTTGCCTACCCGAACCATCTTGTACTAGCCTTGGATGACGAGCGTCGTCAGTTAGTGGATCTTAACCGGGATTTACAGGCAGAGGTGGACGAGTTTAGACAGATGATTAGCGCTCAGGGAAAGAGGATTATGGAGCTCGAGGAGGTCCTAGAGGGCGAGGTAGCTACATCTGCAGTTGTTCGTGAGGAGCTCCAGAGTACTAGGGCTCGACTCACTAGGTTGAGAGAGGAGGTCCGTGGTCGGGCTTCCGACATCTTGACTGATGCTACTAGATTGGTGGAGGAGGCGATGGATGTAGTTCAGAATCCTGATCAGGAAGAGGAGGACCCAGAGGAGAATCCTGAGGAGGAGATTCCCCCTGGTAGTCCTACTGAGGACTAGGTCTTTAGTGATTGACCTTTTGACTCTTTTGACCCTTTTGACTGGTATAGTTAGGATTAGTTGGGGTGATACTAAGTGTTGAGACCATTGTATTTTGCATGACTGTGTGGCCTACTTTTGAAGCACTTGCTTTTACTTTAGTCTTCTATGACTAAAAGTACTCTTGTGGCACCTGTGTGCTATATTTTGTGATTTCGCCCATGACTTGCTAATTGTATGGATCTTGATATGTTAATGAATGCAAATTATGATTATTTCAATGTTTTCGTGATTGGTTCCTGTTTTAAGTATTTTCTTGCGAAATTGATTCATTTCTTGCACTAGATATGATAATGGAATGACGAAAAAGTGGTCGAGACCGTGGGCGAGGGACTAAACAGGCCCAATCTCATGGGGATGACCAGGGATCGGCAACTGGACCGACCCAGGGACAGGAAAATATTGAGAGTAATCAAGTGGCTACTGCCATTAATAGGATGAATGACATCCTAGAACGCTTAGCTGATAGGCAAGATCCTGGACCGCTTAACCAACCTAGGGGATAGGATAGAAGAGAGGATAGAGCCTTAGAGAGGTTCTTAAAGTTTAACCCGCTAAGTTTCTTGGTGAACCTGATCCTGAAGTAGCGGAGAATTGGTTAGAAAGGATGATCAACATATTCGCCGCTCTAGACTACACTGAGGATAAACGAGTGAATTTTGCTGCTTTCCAATTTGAAGGAGTAGCTCGTGCTTAGTGGGATGTGATAAAGGAAAAATGGGAAAGCGCCCAAACCCCTTGGACTTGGGAGAATTTCACCAGGAAATTCAATAAAAAGTTTCTTCCACCCTTAATCCAAGAAAAGAGAGAGGATGAATTTATTAAGTTGAAATAAGGAACCCTTACTGTAGCGGAGTATGAAGGAAAATTCACTAAACTTTCTAAATATGCCCATGAGTTGGTGGTTAATGAACAAAGGAGGATAAGACAATTTGTACAGGGGTTGAATGTGGAAATTCAAGAGGGCCTGGCCGCTGCCCAAATTTCTACATTTACTAAGACTATAGAGAAGGCACAGAGGGTTGAGAGTGCAAGACTACAAGTGAGGGACTTTCACAATAGAAAAAGAAATTTTTCTAGTCATACATCTGGGCAGGCTAGTAAGAATACACAATCTCCCAAAATGGGAAGAGGAGCGGGAGGAACAAGGACTGCTGGGGTCTTGAGGGAAGGTTTAGCTAGAGTAGATCATAGTGGACCGACCCAAGTTAGGGGAGCGCCATCTACTGGTTCGGCGGTGACTCCTCAAATTATTTGTGGGTACTGTGGTAAATCCAATCACTCCGAGAATGATTGTTGGAGAAAGTCGGGGAAGTGTTTGTTTTGTGGTAGTGCCGAACATCAGTTCGCGAATTGTCCGAAAGCGTCAAAAGTGGGAGGTAATACTCAGAGGCCAGAAAAGTCAACCTCCAAGCAAACCAATGCTGGGAGAAGTCAACCGAAAGTGCCAGTTAGGGTCTATGCACTGGACTACCAACAGGTACCTGAGGCGACTGAAGTGATTGAAGGTACAATTTCAATCTTTCACCGTTTAACTAAGGTTTTAATTGATCCGGGTGCAACACATTCTTTTGTAAACTCTAAATTCATGAGTGGAATAGATTTGAAGCCAACTAAGTTACCATATGATTTGAAAATTAAAATACATACTGGAGACAAAAGTTTAATTGCTAACCTGGTGTATAGGGATTGTAAAATCTGTGTTGGGGAACGAAAATTATTGGCCGATTTGATAGATTTAGCAATTAAGGGGTATGATGTGATTTTAGAGATGGATTGGCTAGCCTGTTATAATGCCCAGTTGAATTGTAGGACAAAAATTGAAGAATTGTGTATTTCAGGGGAGGCAACCCTGAAACTGGATGTAAGGGGTAAATTGGTTTCGTCTGCACTTATACCAGGGATTCAAGTTAGAAAATTATTAAGTAAAGGAACTCAAGGCTACTTGGCCTTTCTAATCAACACTCCTAGTGATAAGGTGAAATTGGAAGACATGCCTATAGTGAGGGATTATCCGGATATTTTTTCTGAAGAGTTAGAGTCTTTAACCCCGAAAAGGGACATAACTTTTAAGATTGATGTGATTCCGGGAGTAGCTCCTATTTCTAAGACACCATATAGAATGGCTCCGGCTGAATTGAAGGAATTAAAGCTGCAATTGCAAGATTTGTTGGAACGAAATTTTATAAAGGAAAGTGATTCTCCGTAGGGAGTCCCAGTTTTGTTTGTTAAGAAAAAGGACGGGAGTTTGAGACTGTGTATAGACTATAGAGGCTTGAATGATGTTACGATCAAGAATAAGTACCCATTGCCCCACATTGATGAGCTATTTGACCAATTGCAAGGGGCGGTAGTATTCTCGAAATTGGATTTGAGACAGGGTTATTATTAATTGCGGATTTTGGAGAAGGATATACCCAAAACTGCTTTTAACTTGAGATACGGACACTTTGAATTTGCCATGATGCCATTTGGGTTAACGAATGCACCTGCTGCTTTCATGGATTTAATGCATAGGGTTTTTAAATCTTATCTAGATCAATTTATGGTGGTTTACATTGATGATATTTTAGTGTATTCTAAAAATGTGAAAGACCATGAGAAGCATTTGAGAATTGTCTTGCAGACTTTGAGGGAACACAAATTATATGCTAAGTTCAGTAAATGTGAATTCTGATTGAGGGAAGTGACTTTCTTGGGACACATAATTTCTAAGGATGGGATTAAAGTAGATCCAGCTAAAGTGGAAGCTGTTTCAAAATGGAAGCGACCGGAAAACCCTACTGAGGTTCGGAGTTTTATTGGATTAGCAGGATATTACCGGAGATTCATCCAAAATTTTTCTAGAATTGCTGGACCCATAACCGAGTTGACTAAGAAAAGTGAAAAGTTCATTTGGAATTCTAAGTGCGAAGAGAGTTTCCAAAAATTGAAAAGACGATTGACCAGAGCCCCCGTATTAGCTCTACCCAATGGAAAGGATAGTTTTGTGGTTTACACCGATACCTCTAAGGAAGGATTGTGATGTGTTTTGATGCAAAATGACAAAGTGATAGCGTATGCCTCTAGGAAATTGAAAACGCATGAGGGAAATTATCCGACTCATGACTTGGAATTGGCAGCAGTGGTATTTGCTTTAAAGAAATGGAGACACTATATTTATGGAGTGACATTTAAGGTTTTTACTGATCATAAAAGCCTTAAGTATTTATTCTCACAAAAGGAGCTAAATTTGAGACAACGTAGATGGATGGAATTTCTGGAGAATTATGATTGCACGATAAAGTACTATCCAGGGAAAGCTAATGTAGTGGCTGATGCTTTAAGTCGTCAAGTACAAGTGGCCGGATTGATGCTTAAGGAGTTTCACTTGTTAGAAGAAATTAGTTATTGGAATTCTCAATTGGAGCCGAGGAAAGTAATCCTTGGAAACATTGTAGTGAATTCCACTTTGATGGAACGTATCAAAGAATCTCAGGAAAAGAACCCTGAAGTGCAAAAGTGGGTGGAGAATGTCAGAAAGGGAGAAAAGTCAGATTTTAACTTGGGATCAAATGGTGTATTGAGGTTTCGGAATCGGATAGTAGTACCAAAGGATAAAGGACTTAAGAAAGAAATTTTAGAAGAGGAACACCGATCAAAGTTTACGGTACACCCTAGAGGGAATAAAATGTACCAAGATTTGAAGAGTTTGTACTGGTGGGAGAACATGAAAAGGGAAATTGCCCAATTTGTCCAAACCTGTTTAATTTGTTAACAGGTTAAAGCCGAACATCAGAAACCATTAGGACTTTTGCAACCTTTGGGAATACTTGAGTGAAAATGGAAAAATATTACCATGGATTTTGCATCAGGATTATCAAGGATACAAAGAGGCCATGATGCTATTTGGGTAATAGTAGATAGATTGACCAAATCGGCTCATTTTCTACCGATTAACATGAAGTACCTATTAGAAAAATTGGCTAAGTTGTATCTAGATGAAATCATCAAACTACATGGTATACCTTTAAGTATTGTGTCGGATAGAGATTCAAGATTCGTTTCGAGGTTCTGGCAAAAGATACAAGAGGTATTGGGAACTAAATTAAATTTTAGTACTACTTATCATCATCAGACTGATGGATAGTCTGAGAGGACAATTCAGACTCTTGAGGATATGTTGAGAACTTGTATTCTGAATTTTGGGGAGAGTTGGAGTAAATTTTTAACTTTGGTGGAATTTGCCTAAAACAATAGTTTCCATTCTTCTATTCAAATGATTCCGTATGAAGCGCTTTATGATCGAAAGTGTAGATCTCCGATTTGTTGGGATGAAGTAGGTGAACGAAAGATCTTAGATCCAACTACCGTGTCTTGGATTGAAGAAGTTAATAAGAAGGTAAAGTTGGTACGCCAGAGAATCCAGACCGCCCAGAGCCGTCAAAAGAGTTATGCTGATAATCGGAGAAAGGATTTAGAATTCACGGTTGGAAATCTAGTGTTTCTCAAGATCACACCTTTGAAAGCGAGCTTGATGTCTGGAAAGGGGAAGAAACTACAACCGAGATTTGTAGGGCCATATAAGATTATCCAGCGTGTGGGGAGTGTAGCATATAAGTTGGAATTACCACCGACCTTATCTCGAATTCATAATGTGTTCCATGTATCTATGCTTAAGAAGTATCATCTAGACCCTTCTCACATTTTGCAATCGGAGAATATTGAGATTGATGAGCCCTTAACCTATGAGGAGAAACCGGTGAAACTTCTGGATAGGAAGGAGAAAGAATTGAGAAGTGAACGAATACCGTTGGTGAAAGTGCTTTGGAGGAATCATGGAATAGAAGAAGCCACTTGAGAAGTCGAGGACGCAATCCGAGAAAAGTATCCAAACCTGCTCACAGATCAAGGTAAATTTCGAGGACGAAATTCTCTTAAGGGGGAGAGGATGTGAGGACTCGTAAAATTCTTATTTCAAACCCCTATTTTTGATTTATTTAATTATTTATTTGGATATTTGTCCCGAATATTATTTTCTAACCTTATTAGATCTAAATACATGGAATTATAGCTCCATTATATTTTTAAAGCGACTTGTTTCAAAAATTAATTTTTTTGGAAGTTCGTTTATTGAAAATAGTGAAAACGTGTTTGAGAATTTTAACCGATTGATAGTACAATAAGTTTGGAAAATTGGAGGATTGCACAATGGTCATAAAATAGGTAATTTTATGTTTGAATACTCAAGTGATAGTTATTAATACTATCGTTATAAGAATTTCTTGGAAGTTTTCGCTTTATCGCGCTTAATTTGGAAGTACGCGTTTTCACACGCGCGATTTAATTACGGGACTTTAGACCCTTATTTTGGAACAATTAAGAGTGGATAATATTTATATGAATATAAGTGTATTAGAGGTTTAGTGCACTAGTGAAACAAACACGAGAGGAATCGAGCGCAAAACAAGCACGTATATGCGCGAAGAAGAGTTGACTTTCTGTACAAATCTTAGCCACACAAATGAAGCTTCCTCAGGAAGTCAAATTTAGACCAAAACACTCTCTCTCCTCCTCACAAAGCAGCCGGCCATCCTTGTGCAAAAACAACTTAAGTTCAAATTTCTCCTTCACAAAATCTTCATCCAATTCCTTCCAAATTTCACACACACTTAACTTAATATTTGGAGATCATATTAAACTGCAAAATGGGGGAGCTTTTCATGGTTTTTCTTGGCCAAGAGGGGACCGATAATTCTGTCTTTATTCATCACACAAGTAGGTAACGATCCGACCATCAAATTTTGGTTTATGGAAGTAGAATTACACGTATAAACTCTTGCATGCATGTGGGTAGTCTTGTTTATGATGAATTTTTGTTTGGTGGGCTCTATGAACTCCAACTTTTGATGGAAGGACTGATTTGATGACTGATGATGAAATTAATGGTGATTTAGTGCTTAAATTAGTGGATTAATGTTGTATAGTTGGTAGAAAATAAAAAGAGGCGCTTGGAGTAAAAGTGACCATTTTGCCCCAACTTTATTCGAGCACTTTGGTGTGCAATTTTGAGGTTCTAATGGCTTGTTTCTATTGTTTACATGTTATATTGAGTGTGTAAAATGTTTCATTGAAAAATAACTTGATTTGGTCACCCAAATGTTGGAGTTACGAAAGCTTAGAAATCTGGAAACTATTCCCATCACTGCCCAGGCAGTCATTTTCTTTCGGCTATATCTTTTTACTCCCATATCAGAATCGAGTGCCGTTTGTGGCACTGGAAACTAGACATTCCCAACTTTCCAACAGTATAAAATTCACATTCTGTTTCCATCTGAGTAAGCTGAACCACTCATTTGAAAATTGCTGTCCTGTTTCAATGTTTCTTGGAAGGCAGCACATGAGCTGAAACTTGATGCTCGCGAACGAGCTGGTTGTGGATAGATTTTGAAAATGGTTTATTCTGAGAAAATATAACCTTATGAGTCTATTTTCCAATTCCATAAACCACACTCAATTCTGAGTTGAATTGAGTGATTTATGATCAAAATTCGAATCTGGTCTGGTGAAGGAATACCATGCATTTTGACAGATTTGAAACTAACAATGATTTGGGACTTGTTATCCGAAGCTTCTTGGTGTAAATCACCTATCAAATGTATCTTGGACATATTTTAGACATTACCTACTAGAATGGATCATGTTTGAGATGTTTCTTGGCCTAATGTTTGAAAACGGCAAAACGGAAGTTCAAAGGCAGCTTGCCTTAGAATTTCTTGTGAGTTAAACGGTCTTGCTAACCAACTTTCAGTACATATTTTTCTATGAAAATTGAAAGAGGAATAGTTCTTATATGGTAGTATATTCATACCAAATTTGGTGCGGTTCCGAGTCCGTTTCGATACCTAACTAAAGTCCCAAAGTTTGGAACTTAAATCTGGAAAATTGGCTTAAAAGTTTCGGTTTTTCACCAACTTTGAGCTATCATATCTTGGTGCTCAAAACTCCGATTGTTGACCCGCTTGTTGTGTTCTAAACCTTGTATACAACTCTAATTGAGTTCCAAATTTCAGAGGCTAGTTTGCATTATGTGAATTTTACCGAATTTACAAACTTTGCCGAAGACCAACCTCGAAAACTGCCTTGGTGCCGAAAGCAGCAACTTTGGGCCGAAATTTGAATACCTTCCATTTGGAATCATGGAAAAATGTCTTCCAAGAACTTTTCGTACTTTCTAATAGGTTTCCAACGGTGCCAAGTTTTCCAATTTTAGACTTGTAATGAGTGAGATACAATTTTTCAAAATCTCGTATCAAAACTGAAAATTTCCGAATCTTAAGGAAATGGAGTTTTTCGAATTCTCCTTATTCCTTCGATATTACTTGAACGTTTTATACTTGAGTTTAAAGATGAAAACTCGATTTCTTTTGTACCTCAAAACCCCACTTTTGAGCCTTAATTCTCGAGTAAATTAGGCTCGTTTTAATGAAATTTTTTAGGATTGTACAAGTGTGCAATCTTCTCGATAATTGGGGTTTATAAGTGATTGTTTGTGAGAACCCTGAAAATAGACATATAAATATCAGTGCATATTTCATTTGCATTTTAATTCTTTAATAAATTTTAGCACTAAGTCTAATTGTTTTTAAATAAGTGCGTAGAAATAAACGTTATGTGCAAAATAAAAGAATTGTGCTAAACTACTAAACTTCTTAGTTTTGTTACATTAACTTCATATTTCGATGGTAAACTATTTCATTGATCTAATCATTAATTTCTTTGAATTCTAGTATTGTAACTAATTGTTTTGAAATAAAAGTGTAAAGATAACTTTTATGAAATAAATAATATAACTATGCCAATATTGAATTATTCGGTTTTATTATACAAAAGTAATAATTTTTGAGTTATATTAAGTTTACTCTTTAAAAATAAATTCCTTAATTTGCAGTAGCTAACATTCTTTCCGAATAAGATTAAGGGTATACAAAAACCTTAGTATTAAGATACCATCGATAAATTTTACAATACATGTATACTAGATACGTGTAGGACGTAAAAATTACGATAATTGAAACCTCGTGAGATTAGCGCATCATTAGGAGGTTCAATTACATTCAGAATAAATTTTTGGGATCAAACTAGAATCAAGGACTTAAGTGTTCATTAGAAGGAATGTGAAAAGACTAAACTACCCTCCCAAGCTCACCAAAACCACCATGCAAACCCAGCAAATTTCGGACAACATAATTACCTCACCTCTCACTCGGCCAATACATTTCTTTCACCACCTTCACACTCCACCCTCCTGCACACTCAACCTCTTCTCCTAAATACCGCAACACCACCACCCTTCACAACCTCATTCTGCTTTGGACCAACAACAAAAGGGTGAGGGAGAGACTTACCTCGTGAGTATCGACCGAGAGAGAGTGAGAGGCCAAGCTGCAACATCTTCCATTTCTGTTCATGAGCTAGAGGAAAGAAAGGGGAGAGCTAGTGGGAGTCGTAGGAGCTGCTGATCATCATCATCTTCGTCAACTTCAGACCAACATCCACCAGCTGCAACCAAAATCTGCTGCGTGCGTGAGAGCCGAGAGGAAGAAAAATTTTTCAAACTTTCTGTACGAGAACTTAGCTTGCTGTGAGGTAATTTCTGGATCATTTTAGGAGTTATCAGAGGTAGATTGAACCCTTTAGGGACATGCGTGCATGGTTTAGACAGCCGGTTAATGAAATCAAAAGTCCTAGAAAAATCTGCTTTGGAAGTAAATGCTTCTACTGAGAAGCTGATTTGAAATGCGGCTTCATTTTGTTTTTCCTGTGTCAATCAGAGCACTTTAATGAAATTAGCCGTGTGAATACTTGATGATTAAGACCATGCATGTTGATTGTGCTTTCGGATGATAACGGTAAAGCACAAGGAAATTCTGTTTTAAGAAGAAATGTCTTAGCCGAGAATCTGGTTTGGAAATGCAGCTTTAATGTTGTTTTCCTAGAGTAATCTGAGCATACAATGGTGATTAACTAACTGAATCTTGGATGATTATTATGATTTGGGCCATGCATGATAATTTTATGCGATTGGACGATGGAATCAGAACCTGGAAAATTCTGTTTTAGTGGAATGGAGTTTTTTGTTGTGAACCAGAAATCTGAATCGTAGTTGTAATCTATTCCAATTGATAATCTGAGCTTTCGATTGTGTTACCTAACTTAAGACGAGAGGATTATGGCCTTGCATGTAGAGTGATTCGATCAGATGTTGGAATCAGAGGTTTGAGAAAATCGGTTTGATGAAATGGAATTACCGTGAGCTGGAAATTTTGAAATGCAGTCTAATGTAATTAAATGTGATAATTTGAGTTGATATCTATGTTTATCTAAGCGAACAACATGATGATTGAGGCTGGCATGAGGATGATTAACTCGGCTAACCAAGAAAATAAAACGAAAACAGAAATCTGTTTCATGCATGTTATTTCGAGGCTAGCTGGAGTTTCTTTCTTGGAAATTTGATGACTTGTGTTGTTAATCCAACTTAATCTTTGAACTGGAAATGTTAATGAGTTAGTTAAGTATTTGTATGCTGAATTTGAGTATTTAAATCACTGAATAAGCCAAGGAAAATTTTTATCCAAGCTTAATGGCTGCTGGAAAATTTATCTAACCAAATGTTTGAGCGGAAAATATTAAATTGTTTCCAGATTTCACCAGTTGATGTTGAATATTTTCCCTTGGCATATAATGGTTTTGAAACGCAGGAAAAGGTGTATTTTAAGATATATAAGTTGTTTAACTATGAAACAGTGGATATTTTGGAAGTTTGAATCGAATTGATGAAGTGTAAACCTGGAAAATTTTCCAGCCTTAGCCGAGTTTGATAAGGAATTACTTATTGATTCCTTTATAGAGTTTGGGGCTGTGAAAGATTATATTATTGTTGATATCGCTTTATAATACCTTGAGATGGTCATGCATTTGAATTTTGGGGTGACAATTTGATACTATGGATGAAATTTCTTGGCTTTGGTTCAAATACTTGGGTATGAGGTTGTTGCAAATTTGGTCCTTGGTTTAGATACCTGTTAGTAAATTTAAACACTTGAAATGTTAGCTTTATTGCTATAAAAACGAATTGATGGTCGTCAAAGGCTAATGATTGATGAAGCCTTGGCCATTTGAATGGTTTTATAAATATTAAAGAGTGATGAACTTTGATTGCTGGAATTTCTTGAAGGCCTTACCTTCATTTTTGTTTTAGTTAAGATGTGATATGAGCTTGCCAAAACCAAGTGCTAATGATTGACGAAGCCTTGGTTATTCGTTTTATTCTTGATCAGAATTGAATCTGTTGAAACCTAGGGCTAATGATTGACGAAGCCCTAGTGAGATTTCTATTTGAAATGTGAGTTGGTTATATTGACAAATCTTAAATATTATGTGCTTGTAAATCGAGATTGTAAGGAATCCGTTTTGGTCTTGTGCACTTGAGGAAGTTTTAAGCAAGCTATTTAAATATATCTTCACTCTAGTATGGTTCGATAAAACCTAGCACTGTATGTTAAAGTTAGAAATTTCGTGTAGGGATTTTCTAAACCCTGCCAACTCGATATCTCTCCTTTAAGCGTAAACTAGCCTTATTACCTTTAGAAAATGATTTCACTAGTTTTAAAACCCTAAGTCTTGATCTATTTCCTTTTCTTTTCTTAAAATTGTCCCTGGCTAATTGTCTAGAGGAAAATTTCCAAAATACAAGATTTTAGTGGCTTTAACTAAAAATAGCTGAAAACTTCCTCGGCAAGAAAACTTATTCTAAATAAAATAGTACTAGCCGCACTCGTATAGAGAAAAATATTTTTAAGGAAAACCATATAAAACATTTCCTACTTTTACTAAATTTCAATCCTAAGTGGATGGTCGAATTGTTTCAAGAAAATAATACTAGTTACCCTTTTCTAAGGAAAAATACCTCAAGAAAAACTATAAGAAACATTTCTACTACTTTTGTCAAGTTTCAACCTAAGTAGATTTTTGAATTTACTGTGGAAAAGTAAACTAGTAATATATTAGATAAACCTCGATGTGTATAAGCTTAAAAACTGAATAAAAACTCATAGTTTCAACATTTGATATTCTAGGATATTGCGAGGTCGCGGAATTCGATTCCCAACTTGATATCTGAACTCCACTCTTGGTGAGTGTCCCTGCCTGTTCTATGCTTACTTGGTTAAAGTGCTTTCTTGACTCGATATGTGATAATTTTGCAAAACTAGTTTTTGATCCATCGAAGTGAGCAGTGTGTACTTTATCGCACTAGCCGTTCGAGTGGTGACTTGCGTGAATCATTTTCTCGTGAATCCATAAATCCAAATGTAGTTACGTCGTTGGGTGAATCCCTCGACGCGTGAATCTAACTACCATAAATCTAAATGTAGTTACGTCGTTGGGTGAATCCCTCGACGCGTGAATCTAACTACAATAATGTCGTTGGGTGAATCCCTCGACTAATTTTATACGGGTATATCTCGAGTATACTGCGTCGGTAGGCGAAGTTCGGGCCCGAAGCAGAGGTATGAATGATGACGGGTTAGGATTAAAATAAGTGGATCTACATGGACTATAAGTAGTGAAAGTTGACGGAGGGTCAACTACGAGGGTATCTGATCAAGCGAGGAGAATGGCTCCCGAGAGCCCCTGTATCCTACCTTGTGCTGTTATACGCTTTCTTAATTGATTAAATTTGTTTAAATTGTTATCTGTTGGTTGATTTATGTGAGTGCATGTCTTGGGGCACCACTGAGCTTTAGCTCACCCCACGTTTATTGTTTTCCTTAACAGGTTCTGGAAACTGAAAGCTGGATGCTTACTTATGTTTTCCTTTTGGATTGTATTTGAATACTATAACTTATTCCGTGGGCTGTAATGTGTTATTTGAGATAATGCACTTTTCTTTTGGGTTGCCACTTGAAGCTGAAAAATGTGTAAACCCTAATTCAATTACTTGGCTTGTAAGTTTGAAATAGAGAGTTGTGTATTTATCTATCCGGATTGGTACGACTTTATACTTTGGTACGCAGTACGTGGGACGTTTGAGAGCCTTGGCTGGCAAATTTATCATTGCTATCTCTAAAGTTAATGTGGTTTAGTGATTGACTTTTTTTTTGAGGGAAGCGATATTGTAATAGTTTAGGTTATTTTTCGGAAGGATTCGGGGTAGTGAGCGTGCGTGAGTCCTGGCGAGAGCCGGGCAGACGGCCCGCCAACCCTTTGGTTCGCCTTAGGGGGAAGTGGGGTCGCCACATTGTTCACTATTAATTGTTCAGGCACACGAGAGGAACTTCAAGAGGATCCCACGGTGGACACTTAAATTTTGAGTGCCGTTTCTTCTTGTTTACTTGGTGAGTGTCAAGTGCATGTTACGTGAACTATTGCGAACTTGATATACGTTTACTTGTTATTGATGACTTGAGATTTTGAAAAAAAAAATGGAGTCGAGTGTGTACTTTATCGAGTGTGTACTTGTTTTTGTACTTTATTGCAAAAATGGGCGTCGCATTAATCACCTACCAAACACATCTTGGATGTTCCTTAGACAATGTCTACACAAATGAACCATGTTTGAGAGGTTTTAGTTGGCCAAATGTTTGAGAAAAGGAAAACAAAAGTACAAGGCAGATTACCTTGGAAATTCTTCAAACTTCAACAGTTTTGTTAACTGACTTCCCATGGGATTTTTTGCGTGAAAATTTGCAGAGGAATAACCCCTATATGGTAGTGTAATACTACCAAATTTGGTGTCGTTTCAAGTCCATTTCGATGCCTAACTAAAGTACCAAAGCTCAAGCTTTAAACTTGGAAAATCTTTGTTCAGTGAGGAAATTCAGCAACTTTGAGCCGCCATATCTTGGTGGTCGAAACTCCAATTCTTGTTTCGCTTGTTGAGTTGAAAACTTTGATTGTAACTCTAATTGAGTTCCAAATTTTAGAGGCTAGTTCGAATTGTGTGAATTTTTCAGAATTTCTAAACTTTACCGAAAATCAACCCAAATCTGTCTTGGCATTCCAAAACAGCAACTTTGGGCCGAATTTTGAATATCTTCCATTCGGAATCATGGAATAGTGTCTTCTAGAAACTTTTATTACTTTGGAAGCAGTTTCCAACGGTATCAAGTTTTCCAATTTTGGACTTATAGAGAGTGAGATACGATTTTTCCAAAGTACGTGTAACAAATTTGAAATTTCTGAACTTAAAGAAAATTGAGGGTTTCGAACTCTCTATTTTTTCTTCGATATTGATAGACCTTTTTACACTTGATTTCAAAGATGAAAATCAGATTTCTCTTGTGTTTTAAAATCCCATCTTTGAGCCTCGATTTGCGAGTAATTAAGGCTCATTTTCATGAGATTTTCTTAGATTGTACTCTAGTGCAATCCTCCTCGATAATTAGGGATTTTAAGCGATAGTGTGTAATAGTTCATTATTAATTGTTCAAGCACTCAAGAGGACCTTCAAGAGGATTTCACGAAAGACGCCTAAACAGTCCACTTTTGCAAATGAAATTACTGGTTAATTGAATGCTATTATTTTGGTTAGTTATGACATAATTTTCTAATGTATACGAAACCTACTCTCATAGTGAATCATCTATATTTGTAGTTAAGCCATCCATACTCTCGTGGTTATGAAATTAACTACAAACTCAATTTTTCTATAAAAGTACATGGAACAAGCCATTAAAGCCACAAAGGTACATCTCTACTCTCATGAGTGAATTCCTACGTTTAGCATTTCCTTGAACTAGTGTCAAATCTCAATTCTCATTGCAAACTTAACACCTTAAAATTGTCATAATTAATGGCCAGTTAATCATAATTAGAAAAGCAAAAGTGCTAAATAAGTTGTTCAAAATAATATCATCAAATAACCAAGTAAATATCACAAACAAAATATAGAAAGTTCATCCATAACTCTAGGCTTTACCTAAACATAAAGAGAATGAAAGAAAAGACCATACTTGTATTATAGCTAAACATGAATTCAAATACAGAAGAGAAAGTGACAGGAGAGAAGTCACTCTTGTCACATGAGTTCGAAACTCTCCATCTTACTCCTTAATTCTTCATCCAAATCCAACAACAAGTACAAAATGGATAAACTATACTAACTATACTATACTAATGAACTAGGAAAAACAAATAAAGACTACATTTTGGTAGTTTCTCTAGCCTTCAAAGTTGTCAAACAAGTTCAACAAAAGCCCTATTTATAGAAAATTAAACCTCTAAGCAATCATGTTTCAAGTTTTGTAAATTGTGTCTTAAGATTCCTAAAAGTTGTTTCTCCAAATCTCCAAGATGTTTCATGCATTTTCTAGCTGAAATTTGTTCAGAAAATTGGTCCAAAAGTAGTAGAAAAAAGCCGCAAGTTAAGGTGCAACTGGTTCAGCTGTAAAGCAGCCAAAATATGAATACACACCCTCAAAATGCGGGTTAAGGTTACGTATTGGGTTGCATATTGTCCTCTCCTGCAAGTTTGCACTTTTCTTATCAATCTTCAACATTGCTCTGTTTTTGCACCAAATTCAACTGATATTTTCTCAATGATGGAGGTTGAATCAGTTCTTGTATGGAACCTAAACATTGTACTTCTTTGAATTACCTTTCCAATGCATCATGAATCATCTAATTTAGATATCTGTAGATTAAGAAATGATCAAAATATCCTTGACTGGTCGATATCGACTATATTTCGACTTTTTAACTAGGTAAACCATGAATTGGATTTTGATGTCTTTCAAAATGGTTCAAGAATCATCTCAATCCAATACTTGTATTTCAAGATATAGACAAAATACCAAAATGTATCAAAGCCATCAAATATTTCTTCTTTTATATTTGATTGCATTTCATCTTTTGAATATTTTGTACTTCATATTCTCTTTAAATTACTTCAAATCATCAATAATCATCCAAATATATTCCCAATCCACTCCATATGATGATTGAATCATTAAAACCTGCAAAAATATGAAGTTTTCACCATTCTAATCCATAGAAATACAAATAATCACACATAAATTACAAAATGTAAACTTCACTAGAAACCTAGTTAATTAACTATAAAAATGAATAAAACACACCGAAACTAAATAATAAAACAACTTAAACACTCAAAATGCACACTTATCAAATTTTTTCATATTTGAACTATTGCTTGTCCTCAAGTAATTAAGAATTACAAACCATCACAATAGTTCAAATATATCCCTTTTTACTTATGTGTCTTTCAAATTCATTTCCTCAATTACAAGGTAAATTACCATTCTGTAATGATTCATTTCACCACAAATACTCATCATACCAAGTAAAGGAGAGAGAATCATATCAAAAATTAAAACTTGTTCAACTCATTTCCTCCCCTCAACTAATTTACCTTTAAACAACTCATATGGCCAAGTCAAGGTATATAACTTTCATGATCATCTTTTTTTCACTCAATAGAGCGATTTATTCAATACACAACAAATAGTTGCCTCAAGTAGTGAAAATATCTTTTAATGTGAAAATCGACATTAGTATATGAAGTAAGTAGTGAAGATGTCTTTTGATACGAATATCGACATTGGTATATGAAGACCACTGGTTACTTAAGTTCATCACTAATTAGAGTTTCATTTGCATACTCATAATTCAATAGACGTTTACGTGAAAATCGACATCAATAGATGAAGATTCCCAATTATTAAGGTTCAAGAATCATTGGAGTAAACATTTATTTAATTTTTTTTTCTTTTTTCTCATTTTCCTTTTTTCTTTTCTTTTTTCTAGGAAATTCCCACATATAGAATGATCATAGAAAAAGTAATACAACTATTGACCATATTTATCATTTAATTTGTAAAATTCAATCAAGATAGGAAACTTATCGAGTATGAAAAGTTTAAGGCATAATTACTTCTACTTTACAAGGTATATTTTCTTCATAGCAAAATTTCTAGTCACATAAGAGCTATTTTCAAGTTAAATAAGAAATGACACATAAATTTTACTCCAAATGGGGAATTTTGACTGCTTGAAAATTAACAAAATTGGGAAAATTTTGAACCATTTTCCTCAAATCACCATAATTAAAAAGGAAGTAAACCTCTACCCTACATTTAAAGTGCACGTAGTCCTCAATGTGTGAAAAGGAAAAGTAAGAGTAAAAGAAATACTCCCTCTATGGTGAATTGCCCTCTTGCTTGGGATCTTCAACGGTCTCATCTTTCTTGAATTTCAACAATTACTTACGTAAATGAAAGTCAAAGATTACAAAAGTTTCATATAATAACCATTAGTTTGCAAAAAGTAGAAAATAAAAGCAACAAACTTTATTGTGCAAATGAAAGTCAAAGAAGTGCATATGATACTTATATGGTCAAAAAATGAACTATATTGACCTTAATGATTCACCATGCAATTAATATGCAAATGTATGATTTGAACCTCAAAAACAAGTCATATGAAGTCATTTAGTATGATTATGCATCCTAAAGCACCTTCATATGTTCATCATGCAAGCTTATGCATGAATGAGAATGGAACCAAAAAGGTGAAAATAGAAACTATCTTACAAAGTTAAAGAAATTCACCTTGAAATAGTTATATGCGGGAAAATAGAAACTAGAAATGTGAAAATAGAAACTAGAAATGCGGGAAAAAGGTGAAAATAGAAACTATCTTACAAAGTTAAAGAAATTCACCTTGAAATAGTTATATGCGGGAAAAGAAATGTGATTGAACCATTTTCATACTTAAATGAGCCTTAACATGAACTTTATGCAATTGAGCTCAATAAGGACTCATGAAGATTAAACACACCAATGATGTATTTTAATGATGCATTTGAATGTTAAAAACTATTCCAAATGATGTTAATGGGTGAATACAAATGTTGATTGATCAAGAAATTTGAAGAAATAAGTGAAGTGCATGTGTTTTAGGCATAAAAAGAAGAAAAATGGCATATTAAGCTAAGTTTCGTATTATGGAAACGTGAAATACGCAGGCTGAATATGCGGGCTGATACCCCGCATTTTGAGGATGTGTTTTCTCCAGAAATTATGAAGATACACTAAAATGCGGGCTGAGGGTGCATTTTTGAGGTTGCGTATTTACTTCTTACAATTTTTTTGCAATTTTGCTGCAACAAGAAGTTACTGTTCCATTGGTTTTGCCTCTTACCTCAAATCAAAACCTATTATTGTAAAGAACAATGCACCATGTCAAACACATGTAACTTGGTCAAATGCACTATTTTAACAAAAAATTTAGCATAAAAACACATGAATCAAAATTTGAGGGTTGTAGAAGTTGATCATTTGAGCTCCCTTGGCACCTTATTTTGCACATTTGATTTCAATTCTTGAACCCTAGCATAAAAACATAACAAACACACCAAAACACACATGTTAAGTATAAAATCACACCAAATTAACATAAACTTAAATAAACATTGGATTGCTTCCCAATAAGCATTTTTTTATAGTCATTAGCTTGACTATTTCACCTCACTTTTGAAGAAGGTTTTGTTAATGGATAATCCACCATTTTAGGTCATGATGGATCAATAAAAGGTGACTTGATAGCAAAAGCCACATAATCAAATGATATGAGAGATGAAAGAGACTTAACTATTCCAAGTGTTTCATAGATATTACCTTATAGTAACACCACTTGAGAATATTCCAAAGGAATGTCCATATGACCTTTTTCAATGATTATGATCTTGGAACCTTTATTTGCAACATACTCCTCAAGAGAGGTTGTGTATACATCATTCATGCTTGCCTTTTGAGGTTTAAACTTCATTCCAAAGGTATTATCATATGAAATAGGCATTTTGTTATTGGAACATAAATTAGGTTCATCATTTTTATCAAAATACAATCCACTTTCACATTTAACATTCCCACCATTCACAGTAGTGTCAACTTGAATATTATTAGAAGATATAACTTCACACAAAGTGTGCAATCGATCTTGAATTCTACCAAAGTGAAAAGCTAATTCATCTAGTCTATCTTCAACCTTATCAAAATAGTCGGAAGTCACACTAGCTAACCTTTCAATTGCTAATTTCCAAGACAAAGGTGCATTAGCTGACCTTTCAATAGCTAACTCCCAAGATGGTTTTAATTCAAGTTGGACAAATTCAGATTATTAATCTTAAAAACACGGAGAAGCATTATATCCACATTGATTATGCCAACTAGAAGCATAAGAATTACCCCAATTAGGAGCATATTGATTAAAACAAGGATTGCAATGCCCAAATTCATTATAATAATCTACATTTTATACTTGCCTATATGTATGAGTTGCATAATAACCTCTACACAAGTCACAAATTACATGATTAGAATTGAAAACATTTACATTCCTCTTTCTTTCAAGTATATTTGTAATGATGTCCAATTGAACTTTTAATGCTAGAAAATCAAGTTTAGCCTTTAAACTCCTTAAGTTATTTTCAAAAGTCATACCTTCGGACATCCTTTGATTACCTCCATAGTTGTAATTTTGAAAATTATAGTCCATTGTCAAATTTCCTTCTCTCAAGATTTTATCCACTCTTGTTTACTATCCTCGTTATAACCTAAAAATACTTTCAAGTAATCTCAAACAATATTAGCCAAGAAGAATAGTTTAAAAGACACAAAAAAAATAAGACACTAAACACAAAACAAAAGGCTCAACAATATACTAAACATAACAAACAAAAAATTTGACACAACAAAAACAAGAAAAGCAAGTAAAACTGTCTAAACTAATAAAGTTGTTCTTAGTACCGATACTGGAAAAATTATTTCCCGGTAACAGTGCCAAAAACATGATGAGGTTCAACCATGAACCAAATTATAATAAAATCTAAATACCTTTTTTGCAAATATACAGATTGTTAATCGAGTACAGGCATATTAGATGTCAATCCCACAGAAAAGATTGTTAATTACCGATGATTTTCGAACTGCTTTATCATTTAGACTATCGCAGCTGCAATAGATTAAATCTACACTATGAACATGAAATAAAAGTAATAAAAAAATAATAGAAAACTCTTAGAATTATGGAATTTCTCATTACTCTTGTAAATGAAATTACCGTTTAATTAAATGTTATTATCTTAGTTAGTTATGACGTAATTTCCTAATGTATATATGAAACCTACTCTCGTAGATAATCACCTATACCTGTAACTAAACCATACGTACTCTCGTGGTTATGAAATTAACTACAAGATTATTTCTTCTATGAAATTACATGAAACAAGCAACTAAAGTTACAAAGGTGCATCTCTACACTCGTGAGTGAATCCCTAGGTTTAGCATTTCCTTGAACTAGTGTCAAATCATAATTCTCATTGTAAATTTAACACCTTAAAATTATCACAATTAATGGCCGACAAAAAATGATTAGAATACCAAAAGTGTTGAACAATTTGTTTAAAATAATATCATTAAATAACCAAGTAAATATCACAACCAAAATATAAAAAGTTCATCTATAACTCTAAACATAAACTTTAGCTAAACATAAAGAGGATGAAAGAAAAGATCATACTTGTATTATAATTAAACATGAACTCAAATACAAAAGAGAAAGTGAAAGGAGAGAAGTCACGCTTGTCACATGAGTTCCAAACTCTCCATCTTGCTCCTTAATTCTTCATCCAAATTTAACTACAAGTACAAGATGGATAAACTACACTAACTATACTATACTAATGAACTAAAAAAAACTAGTGAAGACAATATTTTGGTAGTATCTCTAATCTTCCAAAGTTGTCAAACAAGCTCAACAAAGGCATAGAGAATTATAACTCCAAGCAATCATATTTCAAGTTGTGCAAATTCTGTCTTGAGATTCGCAAAAGTTATTTTTTCAAATTTCCAAGATACTTCATGCACTTTCCAGCTAAAATTCGTTCAGAAAATTGGTCCAAAAGCAGTAGAAAAGAACTATAAGTTGAAGTACAACTAGTTCTAACTGTAAAGCAGGCAAAATATGAATGTGCATCCTCAAAACGTGGGTTAAGGTAGTGCACGAGGCCATGTATTGTCCTCCCCTGCAAGTTTACACTTTTCTTATCAGTCTTCAACATTATTCTATTTTTGCACTAAATTCAACTAATATTTTCTCAATGATGGAGGCCGAACTAACTCTTGTCGAAAGCATAAACATTGTACCCCTTTGCGTCAGCTTTCCAATGCATCAATAATCATTTAATTTGGAGTTCTTTGGATTGATAAATGATAAAAATACCCTTAATAGGTCAATCCTCTGTTTCAACTTTCGACAATAAAAATAGCCGACTATGTTTTGACTTTTTAACTAGGTTAACTCATGAAATGAATTTTTGTGACACCCCCACTTCTCCTTAGGACGAACCCAAGGGTATCCGCGGAATGCTTGCCTAACTCTCGTCAGGACTCGATACAAGTCTAATTCAAACTTAAGGATAAACAACCAAATAATAAAGGTCGAAGTAAAGAAAAGTCGCTTCCTTAATGAAACAAACTAATGGGGCGAGTGAACGCTCAATGAGGCCAAGAAAAACATGCAAACATATAGTTCAAGTAGCAATAACATTTGTACAAGAATTAAAGCTAGAATGTTCAAGTAATTCACAATTAACAATAAAACACGATTAATAAGGATACGAGAGCACTCAGGAGCTAAATTTCACTTGCTTTGTCAAGGCTCGATCCAATACCTCCACGTGATGACACTCCGTCAACCGGGTAGGTATTAAGTCCATAGAAACTCCACTTACTTCCCCCAACCATCATTTTACCCTCTCGGATCCGTAAGCAAACACGCACGAAAAGGGCCATACTGCACGAGTATATCGAACAAGATCTCAAAAGATCAAGTTTTATTTTAATATTCTCATGGTTCATCGAACTTCTCGACCAGGCCCACGCGGGCTTGAGTTGCAAGGTTAGCCAATGAGATTTGGGCGTCCCCCACGAGTACACGTATAAGTCGATGAGATTCACTCCAATCAACATTGAGTCAAACACGAGTGTAATTTCACGTATGAGCAAGTTAATTACATAATCAAGTAAAAGAGAATGAGTGTGATAAAGTACACACTCGACTCAACAAGTCATGTTCACGTATATGAGTAAGATTAATCGAATAAACACAACAATTCATGCACTTGACACTCACCAATTCAAAAGTAATTGAACAAGTAAAGTCTTTAGTTGTCCCCTCCGAGATTCTCTTCAAGAATCGCTTGAGCACCTGAAAAAATAGGGACCATACATCACTCATGTAAACTCACGACCACTTATCATTCAAGGAAGAAAGTGCATTCGTTTAAACGTAGAACAATGCCACAAGAGGGATTTTCTCTATTGAAATTGAAGATTCAAAAGTAAGGATTTAAAGACACAAGGAAAACTTGTATCCTCCATGAGATTGGGTTTAAAACGACTATCAATATCAAAAGAAAGTGAAAAGTTCTTAAAAGCTCATTTCCTACGAAATCGGAAATTTTCCACTTTGCGCTACAAAACTTGGAAAATGAGATCTTGAGTTCGGTCCATCCAAAAATGGAAAACTTTATACCGTTGGAAACTAGATTAAAAGTACTAAAAGTTCCCAGAAGACACCCTTCCAAGATTCCAAATAGAAAGCATTCATTTTTCAGCTCAAAGTTACTGATTCATGAAGACAAGACAGAACCAGTCTTGGTTTTCAGCAATGTTTGGAAATTCGGTAAAATTCACAGGAAGTGAATCAGTCTCTGAAATTTATAACACGATAAGGGTCCCAAATAAAGTTTTAAACACAACAAGTGGAACTGAATTCGGAGTTTTGAGCAACAAGATGTAATAGTTTGAAGTCGGTTGATTTTCGCGACCTGATTAGTGGATTTCCAGTTTTGAAGAGCAATCTTTGGGGCATTATTTGGGTATCGAAATGGTATTAAAATTACGGAAAAATTTGGTACACTAAAACTTCCATATATGGACTACCTCTCATCAAAATTTAAGCAAAAACTCACACGGGAAGGCAGTTAACGAAACAACCCAAGTTTGTGAAATTTCTCAAAGCTAATCTGCCAACCCTATCTCTTTTTCTTTTTCGAAAATTTTGTCCAACGAAATCAGCCCCAATTCGCTCCATTTTTTAAACCAAGGTTTCAGAACATTTAATGAGAAAGTGATGGGTAATTGACACTAAAATTTTCAAAATAAAACACCCCAAAACAAAATTGACCATTTGGTCAGCAGGAAAGGGAAAATTTTCCAGTTTCCAGTTTTGTTGCAGTTTCAAAATCAAACGATATCTAATTCTACACAAATCCAAATTGAGAATGGTTTATGGCGTTAGCAAATAGGTTCAAAATTGTACAATTCATTAGAAGGCAATGTTTTCAAAATATTTTCACAAGTAAGGCAAAATTGAGCCACAAGATGCAGCTTCCCAGTTGCTCTCGGACAGACAGGCAAAGCAGGACAGTCCACTTTGCCGACTCACCACGGTTTACTCAAAACAAACTAGTAGGGGATTCTTGTACTATTTGAAAGCTCTGAATGTCTAATTTTGAATGTCACAAACGGCACTCAATTTTAACTTTTGTACAAAGAGTTATGTTCAGACAAAGAACCACTGTCCGGTTACCCTGCTAGCGAATTTTCAGATTTCAACTTTTCCAAAACTCAAGTTTTATACAACCAATCGACATGATCTTTGAAAGACACTTTCTACACACATAGTACAACATATATCCATCACTTTAACAGCCAAATAAGCAACAAAATTTTGAATTAAAAGCAGGACAACATGGACACAAATTCGGCCAGCTTTCCTTTCACAATTTTTCCAACTTTCTCTCCACTTTCTAACCATAATCATCTCATTCATCACATAAACAACAATAATCAAGCAATATAGCGTCAAGTTAGCTACCTAAAGGCTTCCTCAAGACATCTAGCTTAGGATTTAAAGCAAGATAAATGTTTCCTCAAGTCCACTAGCCTCTAAACTTCATTAGGGTTTCAAACCCATGAAAACTAACCATCAATCTTTGCAAAATTTGAAAGGTTAAGGAGATGAAGTGATTACCCTTTAAACCCTAGATGAAGACCAGATTTTTCCACAAAAATCACCAAGCAACACCTCAAGCTTTCACCTTTGTTCTAGTTGGAGCAAGAACCCAAGGGATTGTGAGTTGGATGGAGTGATCAAGCAAACTTGGAGCAAGAAGTTGAAGCCTTTCTCTTCCCTTTTCTTTTCCTTTGGGTCGGCCGAGAGTGAGGAGAGAGAGAGTGAGGGTTTTGTGGTTTGATTTCTTGGAGGGAAAGAATGAAAAAAGTAGCCATAAAGTGTGCACAAAAGTCAACCCTCAAGTACGAAATAGGGTTTTGTACTACCACTTTTCTCTTTTGTTTGGTACACTTATACACTAATCCTCCAAGTTAATTCCTCTACCACTGTAATTACTCACACTTACGAGTCTAATACTAATTCCTCAATCCTCCAATTAATCGGACCGGCACGACTTCCGAGAAACTTTCGACGCGCGCGCGAAAAAATGAAATTTAAGGGAAATTCATGCAATACTAGAATAATTAAATAATGCTAGGGCAAATAATTATAAAATTGACTAAATTAAGAAATAAAACATGAGTCCTCACATCCTTTCCCACTTAAGAGAATTTCGTCCACGAAATTCATACCTTGATTCGGAAATAGATCTGGATATTTCTTTCGAATCTCCTCTTCTACTTCCCAAGTTGCTTCCTCTATTTCGTGATTCCTCTATAGGACTTTTACCGGAGGAATTCGCTTATTCCTTAGTTCCTTCACCTTTCGATCCAAAAGCTTCACCGGTTTCTCCTCATACGCCAATGCCTCGTCAATTTCAATATTTTTTGGTTGCAGTACATGAGAGGGATCTGGATGGTACTTCTTGAGTATAGACACGTGATAAATATTATGAATTCGAGACAGACTTGGTGGCAATTCCAACTTATAGGCCACGTTTCCCACACGTTCAAGAATCTTATAAAGTCCTACAAATTTCGGTTGCAACTTCTTTCCTTTTCCTGCCATCAAACTTGCTTTCAGAGGCGTGATCTTAAGGAAAACTTGATCTCCAACCGAAAACTCCAAATCCTTCCTTCGATTATCTGCATAGCTCTTTTGACGGCTATGAGCTGTCTGAATCCTTTGACGTATTAATTTCACCTTTTCATACTCCTCTTCAATCCATAGTACTACAGTTCGGTCTAAAATCTTTCTTTCACCTATTTCATCTCAACATATCGAAATCCAAAATACAGGTTTTCAACATGTCCTCAATGGTCTGAATTGTCCTTTTCGACTGTCCGTCCGTCTGGGGTTGTATGTAGTGCTAAAACTCAACTTAGTTCCTAGCATTTCTTGCATTTTCTGCCAGAATCGAGAAACAAACCGAGGGTCACGGTCAGATACAATACTTACAGGTATCCCATGTAGCCTTATAATCTCATCCAAATATAACTTTGCTAACTTCTCCAACGGTACTTCATACTAATTGGCAGAAAATGAGCAAATTTGGTCAATCTATCTACTATCACCCAAACGGCATCGTGACATCTTTGTGTCCTTGGTAATCCAGATACAAAATCTATGGTGATATTTTTCCATTTCCACTCGGGTATCTCTAAAGGTTGCAGTAAACCAGATGGTTTCTGATGCTCGACTTTAACCTGCTGGCAAATCAAACATATCTGGACAAACCGAGCAATTTCCTTCTTCATGTTCCCCCACCAGTACAGACTCTTCAAATTTTGGTACATTTTGTTTCCTCTAGAGTGCACCGTATACCTAGATCGGTACGCTTCTTCTAAAATTTTTCTTTTTAACCCTTCATCCTTTGGCACCACTATGTGGTTTCAAAATCTTAGTACACCATTTATTCCTAAATTAAAATCTGACTTTTCCCCCTTATTAACTTTTTCCCACCACTTTTGCATCTCAGAATCCTTCTCTTGTGCCTCCTTGATACGATCCAATAAAACGGATTTCACGGCAATGTTCCCAAGAATCACTTTTCTGAATTCAAGACGAGGGTTCCAAATACTAACCTCTTCCAACAAGTGCAATTTTTTAATCATCAATTCTGCTACTTGCACTTGACGACTTAAAGTATCGGCCACTACATCGGCACTTGTCTTTCTAGGAGTTAAATCTATTTGAGATCACTTCATGGAACAATTTCAAATCAAATTTGTCCATACCTTCATGGAGTTTGTCTTCTAGGAGTTAAATCAATTTGTGATCACTTCATGGAACAATTTCAATTCAAATCTATCCATTCCAATGGGGAATTAATTCAAACTCACTATGAAGGGAGAATTTCAGATTTTGATTCTCATTTGCCACCTATGGTTCATTCATCATCTTTACCTTCTTTTGAGCATAATTTTCATCCCAACACTTGTATTTCTTATGCAAATTTTGAATGAAAGTGTAAAAAGCCAGCAATGCTTTCTCAAGTTGAAGGAATAATGAAGTGTCAAAGGGAGTTTTTGCATTTAAATCTTGTTCTATACCTTCTTACCATTTAGCTAATGATGTTCCATTGCTTCTTTATCCAATTTCTGATTTGTTTCAAGTTGAAGGTTATTTTGTTTTTGTAGGTTGTAAAGCTGCCTAAAATTTTCCAACTTTGATTAAAGACTTGCAACCAGATTTCGTGCTTTTTCCAGTTAAAAATGGTGATCTTTCATGCTTATTCACACATCCAAAAGTTGGTGGCCAAGTGCTCAATTTGTCAACTTTAACTTGTGCTAGTTCGAGTAACCCTCATGAAGTGAAATTCAAATGTTTGCTGCCTCATATGTTGGAAGATGGGAACTTGTGTGTCAAGCAAGATCCCAAAGCTGTCCTTCACGAGTTGTTTAGTGCCTCATCCATGCAACAAATTGCTCCCGTTTTGTCCATGCAAGATGATCAAAATCAATGTCAACTAGTGATGGATTTTACACCTTTGCACAATCAAAGTCCCAATGTGCAAATCCATGACCAAAGGCTAACAAGAGAGCTTTGGAGTGCAACCTGGAATTTCCACAAGTTATACACAAGCTGGTTCCTGTCTTGGCAAATGTCTTTGTTCGAAGCAACCTGAGGCTGACCAAACAGCATATGGTTTGGCTCGTGGTCCTTCATCTATTCCCAACGTTGCTGTCCTCTAAGCGCACCGTCGATTTGCGGACAAATCACTTTTAAGAGGAGGGGAATGATACAAACATGAAGAATCGGCTCCCTTCGAAATCTATAAAGATTATTCAAAGCTGAATTGGTGGTGTTACTTTACTACAACTTGTTGTCATTCATAAAGAGTAGAAGCAAGTTAGTTTAGTTAGTTTTTCTGTTAGTAAGTGATGTTGTTTATTGGTAGTGTCAAGTGAAGGGTTTAATTGTCAATTTAATTGCCGTTTTAGTGGTGTAATTATAGAGATAATATTCGGCCAGCTTTGTCTTCAAAGAGGCCAAATTTTAGTTGGATTTTTAGTCCAAATCACATTAGGGTTTGAGTCATTGTAAGGCTATAAATAGCCTAGTTTTTCCAATGTTTATCTGTGAGGATTCGAAAATTTTCATATTTTATCGAATATTATTGGTTTATTTAAATATTTATCCACCTGTCTCCTCCGAATAATTTATTTCCACCCTTTTTGAACCATTTACATGGAACTATGACTTGCAAATATTTTTAAAATGTTCCGTTAATAAATTTAATTTTCGGAAGCTCTTTTAGTGAGATTTAGCGAATACGTATTTGGAGGCAATAACTGATTTGAGAGTACAGTGACCTTGGAGATTTGAAAACTCATGTATTAACCATAAAATAGTTATTTTTATGAATAATTACCTTAGTAGTAATTATTTATACTATCGTTACAAGAATTTCTGAGAAATTTTGATTTATCGCGCATAAGTCGGAAGTTCGCGTTTTTGCGAGCGTGACTAATTGAGGGACCTAAGACTTTTATTTTTAGACTATTAAGAATGAATAATAATAATATGAATGGAAGTGTATTAGAGGTTTAGTGCACTAGTGAAATAAAATCGAGAGGAATCGGGCACGAAATGCTCGCGTACGTGCACTATTCACGGTTGACTTTTGTGCACAAAACACCCAACCATCAAGCTTCCTTTAGAATCTAACTACACCAGATTTTTGTCTCTCTCTCTTGCTCCAAACAGCCGGCCATCCAAGGAGCAAAAACAACCAAAAAGCTCTTCAATTTTCTACTTCAATCCTTGATCAAATCATCTCAAAATTCACCTACACTTTGCTAATCACTTGGAGAGCATCTTAAGATAGGAAAGAGGCTTCATTTGCCCGATTTTCTTGGGCTCCATTGGACCGAAAATTTCTGCCTTGATCATCTAAGAAGGTAATGAACGATCAACCCCTCAAATCTTACCTTATGGAAGTTATATTGCACGTATAAGCATATATATTCCTGTGGGTAGCTTGATTTATGTTGGAAATTTGGTGTGTGGGCTCTATGAATTCCCACTATGGTTTGATGGACTGATTTGTTGTGTTTTGATGTTATTAATGTTGGATTAGTGTTTAATCTAGTGAAAATAGGTTGTATTGTTGAAGGAAAACTCAAAGGAAGTGATGAGGGAATTTTTCCATTTCTACCCCTGTACATGCCGTGGGCCTTAGAGCAATATTTTGAGTTTCTAATGACTTGTTTATGATGTATACATGTTGTGTGGGTTGTGTGAAAAGTTTCATCAAAAAATTTCGGGATTTGGATGGGTAGATGTTTAGTTTTCGAAAGTCTAGAAAAACTGGAATTTTTCCCGAAACTGCTCTGGCAGTGTTTTCCAAACGGCTATAACTTTTTGCTCCGATGTCAAAATCGAGTGCCGTTTGTGGAACTAGAAACTAGACATTCCCAAATTTCCAACGGTATAAAATTCACATTCCGATTCCACCTGAATAGTCCATACCAATTGTTTGAACATGACTGTCCTGTTTCACGTATGTACTGGAAGCTCTGTCATGAGCTGCAACTTGATGCTCGAATATGGGCTAGTTGTGGACAGATTTTTAAAACGATTCCTTCTGTGAAATTTTAGCGTTATGAATGTAGTTTTCAACACCACCAACCACGCTCAATTCTAAGTTGAATTGAGTGAGTTGTGGCCAAAGTTCGAAACTGGCTCAGGGATTGAAAACCCTTACTTTGGACTGATTTATAGCAAATGTTGCTTGGGACTTGATGTTGCGAAATTTTGGTGTTAATCAC
This sequence comes from Coffea eugenioides, assembly GCF_003713205.1. NCBI lineage: Eukaryota > Viridiplantae > Streptophyta > Magnoliopsida > Gentianales > Rubiaceae > Coffea > Coffea eugenioides. The sequence goes on from NC_040039.1 coordinate 8,820,081, forward strand.
CTACCAAACACATCTTGGATGTTCATTAGACAATTTCTACACAAATGAACCATGTTTGAGAGGTTTTTGTTGGCCAAATGTTTGAGAAAAGGAAAACAAAAGTACAAGGCAGATTGCCTTGGAAATTCTTGAAACTTCAACAGTTTTGTTAACTGACTTCCCGTGGGAGTTTTTGCGTGAAAATTTGCAGAGGAATAACCCCTATATGGTAATGTAATACTACCAAATTTGGTGCTGTTTCGAGTCCATTTCGATGGCCAACTAAAGTACCAAAGTTCAAGCTTTAAACCTGGAAAATCTTTGTTCAGTGAGGAAATTCAGCAACTTTGAGCCGCCATATCTTGGTGGTCGAAACTTCAATTCTTGTTTCGTTTGTTGAGTTGAAAACTTTGATTGTAACTCTAATTGAGTTCTGAATTTCAGAGGCTAGTTCGAATTGTGTGAATTTTTCTGAATTTCCAAACTTTACCGAAAATAAGAAAAACAAGAAAAGCAAGTAAAACTGTCTAAACTAATAAAGTTGTTCTTAGTACCGATACTGGATAAATTATTTCCCGGTAACAGTGCCAAAAACATGATGAGGTTCTACCATGCACCAAATTATAATAAAATCTAAATACCTTTTTTGCAAATATACAGATTGTTTATCGAGTACAGGCATATTAGATGTCAATCCCACAGAAAAGATTATTAATTACCAATGATTTTCGAACTGCTTTATCATTTAGACTATCGCAGCTGCAATAGATTAAATCTACACTATGAACATGAAATAAAAGTAATAAAAAAATAATAGAAAACTCTTAGAATTATGGAATTTCTGCATTTTCTTTATTAGAAAAATTTTCTAGGTTATTTGTATGAGTAATATAGTTTTTAGATGATTTTTCTAATATCGGTTAGTTTTTGAGAAATTAAGAGCATATACCGGACGTGGGACCCGCTAGTGTGGAAAGTTAGGAAAAATTCGGCCAGATAGGTTAAGTTTTGGATACCGAATTTATTTTAGCAGGTGTTAGGAGATAACTAAAGGTTGCTAAATGAATTGGTGTGAGAGGGACAAAAGGATAGCCATGCATTTAATGAAAGTGACAAGTGTCACTTAGTGATTAACCTTTGGACATTGACCAATTTCTTACTTTACCAATTAAATCAAAAATTGACCAAAAATCTTCTTTATTTTCAAGCTTCTTGGCCGGCTCTCTTCAAGAGGAAAAGAAGAAAACTCTCTCAACTTTCTTGGTTCTAATCTTGTTCAATCTTCAAGTTCAACCGATTAATCTTGAATTTTCTCCATAAAAACCCTTAGTTTAGTGATAGTGAGGTGATTAGTGAAGTGGTTTGGAAGACTAAGGTGCTAAGTTGTCTCCTTTCTTTGGTTGATAAGGTGAGTAGCTAAGGAACCTCTCTTTTCTATCTAATGATGTTTAATTAGTGGCTTGTGGTAGTCTAAGAGGTGATTTTGTGGGTTATTTCATGATTTTGGTTGAGATTGGTGAATTTTTCTATTTATTCATGATTTTTCTGTTTTTCTATGATTATTATTATGTGGCCATGGATGATGGTTGGGAATGGTCTAGAACGAAGCCATAGTGCATAAATTGTGGCTATTTGCAAAAAATTTCCGCTTTGAAAGGAAATTTCGGACTTAGGGATTCAATTAACCCCTTTCTGCCCGGTATTGTTTCCCTTAGTTAGAGGCCGAATTAGCCTTGGGTTAAAACATCAAAGTTGAAGAGAATGATGTTTTATAGTTTCCTACAAAATTTCAGCCCAATCGGAGCAATGTAGCCTGTGAAAAGACTAAAATACCCCTGCTGCCCTGTTTCTGTCCGAAACTGATAATCCACTTCTGTAATTGGTTAGTTTGACAGGGAATACTACTGATTTGGTTGTTGATGTCTTCTTAAGAAATATAACCTGGTATCTTAGCTTTTAGATGGCTTTGGAATCATTTGAATTGGAGTTGTATGTGTTGCGATATGAGTGAATGAATCAGGATTGCTAGTTGAACTGCGAACTGGAAAATCTGGGGTTGTTTTGGTAAATTTGACCTAGATACATTGTAAACTGGACTGAGTGGCCTTCTTCAACATTGTAACCCTTTCTCTTAGCTTCGAAACGGTGTAAATTGTACCTCAATCTGACTAGTGTCGCTTCAGTTGTGTTAGTTCCGCTAAGCAACAGTAAATCTGCCTTTTGTTTTCCAATTTAAACGTCATTTCCGCACATGTCCTAGCTTGATTTGGTAATCATATGACATTGAGCCTATTGAGTGGCTATTTATGTTGTGTGTAATGTTGGGATTGATTGAGGAAAATAATGAAGCCATAAATGGCTGGGAAATAGGTAAATACAAAGGGCGTGCTGCCCAAATTTTCGCTCGAGGGCTAAGTTTCTATTTGAACTTGTATATTTTTCGTTTGGCAAATACTATGACCGTTTTCCATCTTAAAACATGATCCTTCTTCAATTGGAAACTCCAAATGTGTACTTACTCTTACCTAAATAAAGAGGAATGGTTTAGGGTTTTCTTGGGTATTTTGACCTCCTTTTTTTCATGAATTTCATTAAGACCTTTAGTGTATAATATCTACTTGAATATGAGATGATTTTGAACCATATAAACGATTCCGAAAATAGTATTTCTTAGCCTATCTAGTTGGATTCCGACTTGTCTTTAGTTTGGTTTTACGTTTGGTCTACGAAACCCTAATTATTCTTGTCCACGGGTCCAAATGTCCTCGTTTCACTTTAAAGTCTTTTTATACGTTCTACTCATCAATTGTTGAGTTTCTTTGATTTCACCTAATTGTTTGTGCTAGATGAGCTGTAATATTCTTTATCGTTTAATCTTAGGTTTTCTCGGTGACTAAGGATAATATCCGGAAGAATATTTTGCACGTTGTTTTGCGTACATAGGTGAGTGTTCCTTGTTTGTTATATTCTCCTTGACTTCATGACTTGTTGTTATTATTTGATAATGTGTTAAGTGTTTCCAATGATTTCCAAAACGAATTTTCTAGGCGAGCGTGTACTTTATCGCGCTCGACCTAAATGAAACGTGAAATTTTCAACGATTTAATGATTGATACATTAGTTGTGCATGATGTAAGCCTTTTGGCTGAACTGGACCCTGCCCTTCGTTACCGATCGACTCGAGCCAGAAGCGGACTCGGTCGGGCGATATGGTGACCTTGGGTGTGAACGTTGGTATACTCGAGTATTACCTTGTAGGTTGGTGGAGCCTGGCCAACGTCCAGGAGGGGGTGAATGAAATGAACGATCGAACGAGGGTTTACTTACAAAAATGCATTTACAAATGATTGGAGGAATAAGGGGAATGACAGGAGAACGAACGAACGAACGAACAAATGGCTCCCTGTGAGCCCGTATCCTTTTAATGTATGTGTTATTATCGCTTTCCATTGTAAATGTTTCTTGAATTATTGAATATCGATGGTTAATGTATTGGCTTTGTTGTTGAATATGTGTTCGGAACCTCATTGAGCTTTTAGCTCACCCCTTTAGTTTGTTTTCCTTAACAGAGGAAGGCGAGTAAGGATGTGAGCTCGATATAGACTAGCCAGTATAGTTTTTTTGTTCCTTTTGTTTTGGTTCTCGCCTTAGTGCTTGGCACGGGCTGGACGTATGAAGGATTGAAAACCTTTGTATATTCGATGTTGATACACCCTTTTGGGATAGCAATGTATATAATTTTCACTTTAAGTTTTGGATCATTGTCCTATTTATTCTTGTGGTTTTATTCCGATTTTAATTGAGGGATGTAGTGAACGACTGAGTCCCGGCGAGAGCTGGGCAGGCGGTCCGCCTAACCCTCTGGTTCGCCTTAGGAGGAGGTGGGGCTGTAATTATTAAGGTTCAAGAATCATTGGAGTAAACACTTATTTAATTTTTTTTCTTTTTACTCATTTTTCTTTTTTTATTTTCTTTTTTCTAGGAACTTCTCACATATAGAATGATCATAGAAAAAGTAATACAACTATTGACCATATTCATCATTTAATTTGTAAAATTCAATCAAGATAGGAAACTTATCGAGTATGAAAAGTTTAAGGCATAATTACTTCTACTTTACAAGGTATATTTTCTTCATAGCAAAATTTCTAGTCACATAAGAGCTATTTTCAAGTTAAATAAGAAATGACACATAAATTTTACTCCAAATGAGGAATTTTGACTGCTTGAAAATTAACAAAATTGGGAAAATTTTGAACCATTTTCCTCAAATCACCATAATTAAAAAGGAAGTAAACCTCTACCCTACATTTAAAGTGCACGTAGTCCTCAATGTGTGAAAAGGAAAAGTAAGAGTAAAAGAAATACTCCCTCTATGGTGAATTGCCCTCTTGCTTGGGATCTTCAATGGTCTCATCTTTCTTGAATTTCAACAATTACTTACGTAAATGAAAGTCAAAGATTACAAAAGTTTCATATAATAACCATTAGTTTGCAAAAAGTAGAAAATAAAAGCAACAAACTTTATTGTGCAAATGAAAGTCAAAGAAGTGCATATGATACTTATATGGTCAAAAAATGAACTATATTGACCTTAATGATTCACCATGCAATTAATATGCAAATGTATGATTTGAACCTCAAAAACAAGTCATATGAAGTCATTTAGTATGATTATGCATCCTAAAGCACCTTCATATGTTCATCATGCAAGCTTATGCATGAATGAGAATGGAACCAAAAAGGTGAAAATAGAAACTATCTTACAAAGTTAAAGAAATTCACCTTGAAATAGTTATATGCGGGAAAAGAAATGTTATTGAACCATTTTCATACTTAAATGAGCCTTAACATGAATTTTATGCAATTGAGCTCAATAAGGACTCATGAAGATTAAACACACCAATGATGTATTTTAATGATGCATTTGAATGTTAAAAACTATTCCAAATGATGTTAATGGGTGAATACAAATGTTGATTGATCAAGAAATTTGAAGAAATAAGTGAAGTGCATGTGTTTTAGGCATAAAAAGAAGAAAAATGGCATATTAAGCTAAGTTTCGTATTATGGAAAAGTGAAATACGCAGGCTGAATATGCGGGCTGATACCCCGCGTTTTGAGGATGTGTTTTCTCTAGAAATTATGAAGATACACTAAAATGCGGGCTGAGGGTGCATTTTTGAGGTTGTGTATTTACTTCTTACATTTTTTTTTGCAATTTTGTTGCAACAAGAAGTTACTGTTGCATTGGTTTTGCCTCTTACCTCAAATCAAAACCTATTATTGTAAAGAACAATGCACCATGTCAAACACATGTAACTTGGTCAAATGCACTATTTTAACACAAAATTTAGCATAAAAACACATGAATCAAAATTTGAGGGTTGTAGAAGTTGATCATTTGAACTCCCTTGGCACCTTATTTTGCACATTTGATTTCAATTCTTGAACCCTAGCATAAAAACATAACAAACACAACAAAACACACATGTTAAGTATAAAATCACACCAAATTAACTTAAACTTAAATAAACATTGGGTTGCTTCCCAATAAGCATTTTTTTATAGTCATTAGCTTGACTATTTCACATCACTTTTGAAGAAGGTTTTGTTAATGGATAATCCACCATTTTAGGTCATGATGGATCAATAAAAGGTGACTTGATAGCAAAAGCCACATAATCAAATGATATGAGAGATGAAAGAGACTTAACTATTCCAAGTGTTTCATAGATATTACGTTATAGTAACACCACTTGAGAATATTTCAAAGGAATGTCCATATGACCTTTTTCAATGATTATGATCTTGGAACCTTTATTTGCAACATACTCCTCAAGAGAGGTTGTGTATACATCATTCATGCTTGCCTTTTGAGGTTTAAACTTCATTCCAAAGGTATTATCATATGAAATAGGCATTTTGTTATTGGAACACAAATTAGGTTCATCATTTTTATCAAAATACAATCCACTTTCACATTTAACATTCCTACCATTCACAGTAGTGTCAACTTGCATATTATTAGAAGATATAACTTCACACAAAGCGTGCAATCGATCTTGAATTCTACCAAAGTGAAAAGCTAATTCATCTAGTCTATCTTCAACCTTATCAAAATAGTCGGAAGTCACACTAGCTAACCTTTCAATTGCTAATTTCCAAGACAAAGGTGCATTAGCTGACCTTTCAATAGCTAACTCCCAAGATGGTTTTAATTCAAGTTGGACAAATTCAGATTATTAATCTTAAAACCACGGAGAAGCATTATATCCACATTGATTATGCCAACTATAAGCATAAGAATTACCCCAATTAGGAGCATATTGATTAAAACAAGGATTGCAATGCCCAAATACATTATAATAATCTACATTTTGTACTTGCCTATATGTATGAGTAGCATAATAACCTCCACACAAGTCACAAATTACATGATTAGAATTGAAAACATTTACATTCCTCTTTCTTTCAAGTATATTTGTAATGATGTCCAATTGAACTTTTAATGCTAGAAAATCAAGTTTAGCCTTTAAACTCCTTAAGTTATTTTCAAAAGTCATACCTTCGGACATCCTTTGATTACCTCCATAGTTGTAATTTTGAAAATTATAGTCCATTGTCAAATTTCCTTCTCTCAAGATTTTATCCACTCTTGTTTACTATTCTCCTTATAACCTAAAAATACTTTCAAGTAATCTCAAACAATATTAGCCAAGAAGAATAGTTTAAAAGACACAAAAAAAATAAGACACTAAACACAAAACAAAAGGCTCAACAATATACTAAACATAACAAACAAAACATTTGACACAACAAAAACAAGAAAAGCAAGTAAAACTGTCTAAACTAATAAAGTTGTTCTTAGTACCGATGCTGGATAAATTATTTCCCGGTAACAGTGCCAAAAACTTGATGAGGTTCTACCATGCACCAAATTATAATAAAATCTAAATACCTTTTTTGCAAATATACAGATTGTTTATTGAGTACAGGCATATTAGATGTCAATCCCACAGAAACGATTGTCAATTATCGATGATTTTCGAACTGCTTTATCATTTAGACTATCGCAACTGCAATAGATTAAATCTACACTATGAACATGAAATAAAAGTAATAAAAAAATAATAGAAAACTCTTAGAATTATGGAATTTCTCATTACTCTTGTAAATGAAATTACCGTTTAATTGAATGTTATTATCTTAGTTAGTTATGACGTAATTTCCTAATGTATATATGAAACCTACTCTCGTAGTTAATCACCTATACCTGTAGCTAAACCATACCTACTCTTGTGGTTATGAAATTAACTACAAGATTATTTCTTCTATGAAATTACATGAAACAAGCAACTAAAGTTACAAAGGTGCATCTCTACTCTCGTAAGTGAATCCCTAGGTTTAGCATTTCCTTGAACTAGTGTCAAATCATAATTCTCATTGTAAATTTAACACCTTAAAATTATCACAATTAATGGCCAATTAACAATGATTAGAAAACCAAAAGTGTTGAACAATTTGTTTAAAATAATATCATTAAATAACCAAGTAAATATCACAAACAAAATATAAAAAGTTCATCTATAACTCTAAACATAAACTTTAGCTAAACATAAAGAGAATGAAAGAAAAGATCATACTTGTATTATAATTAAACATGAACTCAAATACAAAAGAGAAAGCGAAAGGAGAGAAGTCACGCTTGTCACATGAGTTCCAAACTCTCCATCTTGCTCCTTAATTCTTCATCCAAATTTAACTACAAGTACAAGATGGATAAACTACACTAACTATACTATACTAATGAACTAAGAAAAACTAGTGAAGACTATATTTTGGTAGTATCTCTAACATTCCAAAGTTGTCAAACAAGCTCAACAAAGGCATAGAGAATTAAAACTCCAAGCAATCATATTTCAAGTTGTGCAAATTCTGTCTTGAGATTCGTAAAAGTTATTTTTCCAAATTTCCAAGATACTTCATGCACTTTCCAGCTAAAATTCGTTTAGAAAATTGGACCAAAAGCAGTAGAAAAGAACTATAAGTTGAAGTACAACTAGTTTTAACTGTAAAGCAGGCAAAATATGAATGTGCACCCTCAAAACGCGGGTTAAGGTAGTGCACGGGGTCACGTATTGCCCTCCCCTGCAAGTTTACACTTTTCTTATCAGTCTTCAACATTATTCTGTTTTTGCACTAAATTCAACTAATATTTTTTCAATGATGGAGGCCGAACTAACTCTTGTCGAAAGCATAAACATTGTATCCCTTTGCGTTAGCTTTCCAATGAATCAATAATCATTTAATTTGGAGTTCTTTAGATTGATAAATGATAAAAATACCCTTAATTGGTCAATCCCCTGTTTCAACTTTATTTTGACTTTTTAACTAGGTTAACTCATGAAATGAATTTTTGTGACACCCCCATTTCTCCCTAGGGCGAACCCAAGGGTATCCGCGGAATGTCTGCCTAACTCTCGCTAGGACTCGATACAAGTCTAATTCAAACTTAAGGATAAACAACGAAATAATTAAGGTCGAAATAAAGAAAAGTCGCTTCCTTAATGAAACATTTAAATCTTACATCATAAGTCACCAAAAGTACTTCAACTTTCCCCAAAATACAACCACTAGAAGTCGACTTATCAATTACATCCAAAAATTCTAATTAAAAGTAATTAGGTTGGCTTCTTCAAAATTTTTTCCAATCTGAGCTCCTGTTAAGGAAAATAAACTAATGGGGTGAGCGAATGCTCAGTGAGGCCAAGAAAAACATGCAAACACATAGTTCAAGTAGCAATAACATTTGTACAAGAATTAAAGCTAGAATGTTCAAGTAATTCACAATTAACAATAAAACACGATTAATAAGGATACAGGAGTTCTCAGGAGTTAAATTCCACTTGCTTTGTCAAGGCTCGATCCAATACCTCCACGTGATGACACTCCATCAACCGGGTAGGTATTAAGTCCATAGAAACTCCACTTACTTCCCCTAACTATCATTTTACCCTCTCGGATCCGTAAGCAAACATGCACGAAAAGGGCCATACTGCACGAGTATACCGAACAAGATCTCAAAAGATCAAGTTTTGTTTTAATATTCTCATGGTTCATCGAGCTTCTCGACCAGGCCCACGCGGGCTCGAGTTGCAAGGTTAGCCAATGAGATTTGGGCGTCCCCCACGATTACACGTATAAGTTGATGAGATTCACTCCAATTAACATTGAGTCAAACACGAGTATAATTTCACGTATGAGCAAGTTAATTATATAATCAAGTAAAAGAGATCGAGTGTGATAAAGTACACACTCGACTCAACAAGTCATGTTCACGTATATGAGTAAGATTAATCAAGTAAAGACAACAATTCATGCACTTGACACTCACCAATTCAAAAATAATTGAACAAGTAAAGTCTTTAGTTGTCCCCTCCGAGATTCTCTTCAAGACTCCCTTGAGCACCTAAAAAAATAGGGACCATACATCACTCATGTAAACTCACGACCACTTATCATTCAAGGAAGAAAGTGCATTCGTTTAAACGTAGAACATTGCCACAAGAGGGATTTTCTCTATTGAAATTCAAGATTCAAAAGTAAGGATTTAAAGTCACAAGGAAAACTTGTATCCTCCATGAGATTGGGTTTAAAATGGACTATCAATATCAAAAGAAAGTGAAAAGTTCTTAAAAGCTCATTTCGTACGAAATCGGAAATTTTCCGCTTTGCGCTACAAAACTTGAAAAATTAGATCTTGAGTTCGGTCCATCCAAAAATGGAAAACTTTATACTGTTGGAAAGTAGATTAAAAGTACTAAAAGTTTCCAGAAGACACCCTTCCAAGATTCCAAATAGAAAGCATTCATTTTTCAGCTCAAAGTTGCTGATTCATGAAGACAAGACAGAACCAGTCTTGGTTTTCAGCAATGTTTGGAAATTCGGCAAAATTGACAGGAAGTGAATCAGTCTCTGAATTCAGAGTTTTGAGCACAAATAAAGTTTTAAACACAACAAGTGGAACTGAATTCAGAGTTTTGAGCAACAAGATGTAACAGTTTGAAGTCGGTTGATTTTCGCGACCTGATCAGTGGATTTTCAGTTTTGAAGAGTAATCTTTGGGGCATTATTTGGGTATCGAAATGGTATTAAAATTATGCCAAAATTTAGTATACCAAAACTTCCATATATGGACTACCTCTCATCAAAATTTAAACAAAAACTCACACGGGAAGGCAGTTAACGAAAGAACCCAAGTTTGTGAAATTTCTCAAAGCTAATCTGCCAACCCTATCTCTCTTTTTTTTTCGAAAGTTTTGTCCAACGAAATCAGCCCCAATTCACTCCATTTTTGAAACCAAGGTTTCAAAAAATTTAATGAGCAATTGATGGGTAATTGACACTAAAATTTTCGAAATAAAACACCCCAAAACAGAATTGACCATTTGGTCAGCAGGGAAGGGAAAATTTTCCAGTTTCTAGTTTTGTTGCAGTTTCAAAATCAAACGATATCTAATTCTACACAAATCCAAATTGAGAATGGTTTATGGAGTTAGAAACTAGGTTCAAAATTGTACGATTCATCAGAAGGCATTGTTTTCAAAATATTTTCACAAGTAAGACAAAATTGAGCCACAAGATGCAGCTTCCCAGTTGCTCTCGGACAGACAGGCAAAGCAGGACAGTCCACTTTTCCGACTCACCATGGTTTACTCAAAATGAACTAGTAGGCGATTCTTATACTGTTTGAAAGCTCTGAATGTCTAATTTTGAATGCCACAAACGACACTCAATTTCAACTTTTGTACAAAGAGTTATGTTTAGACAAAGAACCACTGTCCGGTTACCCTGCTAGCGAATTTCCAGATTTCAACTTTTCCAAAACTCAAGTTTTATACAACCAATCGACATGATCTTTGAAAGAAACTTTATACACACATAGTACAACACATATCCATCACTTTAATAGCCAAATAAGTAACAAAATTTCGAATTAAAAGCAGGACAACAGGGACAGAATTTCGGCCAGCTTTCCTTTCACAATTTTTCCAACTTTCTCTCCACTTTCTAACCATAATCATCTCATTCATCACATAAACAACAATAATCAAGCAATATAGCCTCAAGTCAGCTATCTAAAGGCTTCCTCAAGACATCTAGTTTAGGATTTAAAGCAAGATAAATGTTTCCTCAAGTCCACTAGCCTCTAAACTTCATTAGGGTTTCAAACCCATGAAAACTAACCATCAATCTTTGCAAAATTTGAAAGGTTAAGGAGATGAAGTAATTACCCTTTAAACCCTAGATGAATACCAGATTTTTCCACCAAAATCACCAAGCAACACCTCAAGCTTTCACCTTTCTTCTAGTTGGAGCAAGAACCCAAGGGATTGTGAGTTGGATGAAGTGATCAAGCAAACTTGGAGCAAGAAGTTGAAGCCTTTCTCTTCCCTTTTCTTTTCCTTTGGGTCAGCCGAGAGTGAGGAGAGAGAGAGTGAGGGTTTTGTGGTTTGATTTCTTGGAGGGAAAGAATGAAAAAAGTAGCCATAAAATGTGCACAAAAATCAACCCTCAAGTACAAAATAGGGTTTTGTACTACCACTTTTCTCTTTTGTTTGGTACATTTATACACTAATCCTCCAAGGTAATTCCTCTAACACTGTAATTACTCACACTTACGAGTCTAATACTAATTCCTCAATCCTCCAATTAATTAGACCGGCACGACTTCCGAGAAACTTTTGGCGCGCTCGAAAAAATGAAATTTAAGGGAAATTCAGGCAATACTAGAATAATTAAATAATGCTAGGGCAAATAATTATAAAATGACTAAATTAAGAAATAAAACATGAGTCCTCACATCCTTTCCCCCTTAAGAGAATTTCGTCCACGAAATTCATACCTTGATTCGGAAATGGATCTGGATATTTCTTTCGAATCTCCTCTTCTACTTCTCAAGTTGCTTCCTCTATTTCGTGATTCCTCCATAGGACTTTTACCAGAGGAATTCACTTATTCCTTAGTTCCTTTACCTTACGATCCAAAAAGCTTCACCGGTTTCTCCTCATACGCCAGTGCCTCGTCAATCTCAATATTTTTTGGTTGCAGTACATGAGAGGGATCTGGATGGTACTTTTTGAGTATAGACACGTGAAAAATATTATGAATTCGAGACAGACTTGGTGGCAATTCCAACTTATAGGCCACGTTTCCCACACGTCCAAGAATCTTATAAGGTCCTACAAATCTCGGTTGCAACTTCTTTCCTTTTCCTGCCATCAAACTTGCTTTCAGAGGCGTGATCTTAAGGAAAACTTGATCTCCAACTGAAAACTCCTAATCCTTCCTTCGATTATCTGCATAGCTCTTTTGACGGCTATGGGTTGTCTGAATCCTTTGACGTATTAACTTCACCTTTTCATACGCCTCTTTAATCCATGGTACCACAGTTGGGTCTAAAATCATTCTTTCACCTATTTCATCTCAACATATCGGAGATCTATACTTCTAGCCATAAAGTGCTTCATACGGAGCCATTTGAATGGATGAATGGAAGCTATTATTATATGCAAACTCCACCAATGTCAAATACTTACTCCAACTTTTTCCGAAATCCAAAATATAGGTTCTCAACATGTCCTCAAGGGTCTGAATTGTTCTTTTCGACTATCCGTCAGTCTGGGGTGGTATGTAGTGCTAAAACTCAACTTAGTTCCTAGCATTTCTTGCATTTTCTGCCAGAACCGAGAAACAAACAGAGGGTCTCGGTCAGATACAATACTTACAGGTATCCCATGTAGCCTTATAATCTCATCCAAATATAACTTTGCTAACTTCTCCAACGGTACTTCATACTAATCGGCAGAAAATGAGCAGATTTCATCAATCTATCTACTATCACCCAAACGGCGTCGTGACCTCTTTGTGTCTTTGGTAATTCAGATACAAAATCTATGGTGATATTTTTCCATTTCCACTCGGGTATCTCTAAAGGTTGTAGTAAACCAGATGGTTTCTGATGCTCGGCTTTAACCTGCTAGCAAATCAAACAAATCTGGACAAACCGAGCAATTTCCTTCTTTATGTTCTCACACCAGTACAGACTCTTCAAATTTTGGTACATTTTATTTCCTCCAGAGTGTACCGTATACCTAGATCGGTGCGCTTCTTCTAAAATTTTTCTTTTTATCCCTTCATCCTTTGGCACCACTATGCGGTTTCGAAACCTTAGTAGACCATTTATTCCTAAATTAAAATCTGACTTTTTCCCCTTATTAACTTTTTGCAACTACTTTTGCATCTTAGAATCCTTCTTTTGTGCCTCCTTGATACGATCCAACAAAACGGATTTCACGACAATGTTCCCAAGAATCACTTTTCTCGGTTCGAGACGAGGGTTCCAAATACTAACCTCTTCCAACAAGTGCAATTTTTTAATCATCAATCCTGCTACTTGCATTTGACGACTTAAAGCATCGGCCACTACATCGGCACTTGTCTTTCTAGGAGTTAAATCTATTTGGGATCACTTCATGAAACAATTTCAAATCAAATTTGTCCATACCTTCAGGGAGTTTGTCTTCTAGGAGTTAAATCTATTTGTGATCACTTCATGGAACAATTTCAATTCAAATCTATCCATTCCAATGGGGAATTAATTCAAACTCACCATGAAGGGAGAATTTCAGATTTTGATTCTCATTTACCACCTATGGTTCATTCATCATCTTTACCTTCTTTTGAGCATAATTTCCATCCTAACACTTGTATTTCTTATGCAGATTTTGAATGAAAGTGTAAAAAGCCAGCAATGCTTTCTCAAGTTGAATCGATTGGTGGAAGGAATAGTGAAGTGTCAAAGGGAGTTTTTGCATTTAAATCTTGTTCTATACCTTCTCACCATTTAGCTAATGATGTTCCATTGCTTCTTTATCCAATTTCTGATTTGTTTCAAATTGAAGGTTATTTTGTTTTTGTAGGTTGTAAAGCTGCCTAAAATTTTTCAACTTTGATTAAAGACTTGCAATCAGATTTCGTGCTTTTTCCAGTTAAAAATGGTGATCTTTCATGCTTATTCACACATCCAAAAGCTGGTGGCCAAGTGCTCAATTTGTCAACTTTAACTTGTGCTAGTTCGAGTAACCCTCATGAAGTGAAATTCAAATGTTTGCTGCCTCATATGTTGGAAGATGGGAACTTGTGTGTCAAGCAAGATCCCAAAATTGTCCTTCACGAGTTGTTTAGTGCTTCATCCATGCAACAAATTGCTCCCGTTTTGTCCATGCAAGATGATCAAAATCAATGTCAACTAGTGATGAATTTTACACCTTTGCACAATCAAAGTCCCAATGTGCAAATCCATGACCAAAGGCTAACAAGAGAGCTTTGGAGTGCAACCTGGAATTTCCACAAGTTATACACAAGCTGGTTCCTGTCTTGGCAAATGTCTTTGTTCGAAAGCAACCTGAGGCTGACCAAACAGCATATGGTTTGGCTCGTGGTCCTTTATCTATTCCCAACGTTGCTGTCCTCTAAGCGCATCGTCAATTTGTGGACAAATCACTTTTAAGAGGAGGGGAATGATACAAATATGAAGAATCGGCTCCCTTCGAAATCTAAAAAGATTATTCAAAGCTGAATTGGTGGTGTTACTTTACTACAACTTGTTTTCATTCATAAAGAGTAGAAGCAAGTTAGTTTAGTTAGTTTTTCTGTTAGTAAGTGATGTCGTTTATTGGTAGTGTCAAGTGAAGGGTTTAATTGTCAATTTAATTGCAGTTTTAGTGGTGTAATTATAGAGTTAATATTCAGCCAGCTTAGTCTTCAAAGAGGCCAAATCTTAGTTGGATTTTTAGTCCAAATCACATTAGGGTTTGAGTCATTGTAAGGCTATAAATAGCCTAGTTTTTCCAATGTTTATCTGTGAGGACCCGAAAATTTTCTTATTTTATCGAATATTATTGGTTTATTTAAATATTTATCCACATGTCTCCTCTGAATAATTTATTTCCACCCTTTTTGAACCATTTACATGGAACTATGACTTGCAAATATTTTTAAAATGTTCCGTTAATAAATTTAATTTTCGGAAGCTTGTTTAGTGAGATTTAGTGAATACGTATTTGGAGGCAATAACTGATTTGAGAGTACAGTGATCTTGGAGATTTGAAAACTCATGTATTAGCCTTAAAATAGTTATTTTTATGATTAATTACCTTAGTAGTAGTTAGTTATACTATCGTTACAAGAATTTCTTAGAAATTTCGATTTGTCGCGCATAAGTCGAAAGTTCGTGTTTTTGCGCGCGTGACTAATTGAGAGACCTAAGACCTTTATTTTTAGACTATTAAGAATGAATAATAATAATATGAATGGAAGTGTATTAAAAGTTTAGTGCACTAGTGAAATAAAATCAAGAGGAATCGGGCACGAAACGCGCGCGTACGTGCACTATTCACGGTTGACTTTTGTGCACAAAACACCCAACCATCAAGCTTCCTTTAGAAGCTAACTACACCAGATTTTTGTCTCTCTCTCTTGCTCGAAACAGCCGGCCATCCAAGGAGCAAAAAACAACCAAAAAGCTCTTCAATTTTCTACTTCAATCCTTGATCAAATCATCTCAAAATTCACCTACACTTTGCTAATCACTTGGAAAGCATCTTAAGCTAGGAAAGAGGCTTCATTTGCCCAATTTTCTTGGGCTCCATTGGACCAAAAATTTCTGCCTTGATCATCTAAGAAGGTAATGAACGATCAACCCCTTAAATCTTGCCTTATGGAAGTTATATTGCACGTATAAGCATATATATTCATGTGGGTAGCTTGATTTATGTTGCAAAATTTGGTGTGTGGGTTCTATGAACTCCCACTATGGCTTGATGGACTGATTTGTTGTGTTTTTATGTTATTAATGTTGGATTAGTGTTTAATCTAGTGGAAATAGGTTGTATTGTTCAAGGAAAACTCAAAGGAAGTGATGAGGGAATTTTTCCATTTCTGCCCCTGTACATGCCGTGGGCTTTAGAGCAATATTTTGTGGTTCTAATGACTTGTTTATGATGTATACATGTTGTGTGGGTTGTTTGAAAAGTTTCATCAAAAAATTTCGGGATTTGGATGGGTAGATGTTGAGTTTTCGAAAATCTTGAAAAACTGGAATTTTTGCATAAAGGGATTAAATTACTAAGTGCTAGGAGATAATTGAAGGTTAGCTAGATTAATTTGTATGGAGAGACAAAAGGATAAGATTTAGCATAGGAAATGACAAGTGTCATGTAACCATTGGAGGGTGGACTTTGACCTACTATTCATCACCTTTACTAAATACCAAAAATTGACCAAAATCATCTTCATTCTTCTTGTGTCTTGGCCGAATTCTTGAGGAGAAAAAACAAGAAGAAAGCCTTCAACTCCAACTCCATTTTCTTGCTCAATCTTGAGGTTCAACCAACCAAATCACAAACTACTCCATAAAAGTTGTCTTCTAAGGAGGATTAAAGCTTGTAGTGGAGTGATTCTTGTAGGAGAAACCCTAAGCTATCATCTTTTTTCAAGTTTCAAGATAAATTCCCTAAAAATATCCTTCTACTCTTGATAATGTTTAATTAGTGACTTGTGCTAGTTAAAGAAGTGATTTTGTGGAAGATTTCATGACTTTTGGTAGAGATTGATGAATTTTTATTTTTATTCATGATTTTTCTGATTTTATAGGATTAATGTTGGTTGGCCATGGATGATAGTTTGGTATGGTCTAAAATGGTACTTTGGTGTGTTAATTGTAGTTATTTGCGAAAAATTTCCGCTTTGTACGAAAATTTCAGCTTTAGGGTTTTAATTTGACCATGATTGGGGGTAGTTTTGGAGCTACCAATTGGTTGTATTTTAAGGGTGTTTTATAGACTATGATTGGTATGTGCAATGGTGATTGTTTGTTATGAAATTTGGTGGTTGATGGTAGCATGGTAAAGTACGAAAATCTAGGGGAAGTGCTGCTGAAATTTTCGTACGACCCTTGAGCAGTCTTGGGGAATCTACTATATCTTGATGTAGGGAAATTGGAATTGAGTTCCGTTTGTTGCGTTTTAAACTAGATTCATAGGGATATAAACCATGTAAATTTCAGATGCTGTTTTTGTCTGTGCAATTTATGATTATTTTTCAAATTTGACTGAAAAATTGTACGTGTTCTGTCTTTCACTGGATAAAGCAGCAACTTGAGGCTTGAATTTGACTGACTTGCTTTCTGAATCTTACAATGGTGTTTTCTGGAAAGTTGTAGCCCTTTGAATGTATTTTCCAACGGTATAACTTTTATCAATTTTTGACTTACAAAACTTGAGATATTATTTTTCATATAGGGTTGCATAAAACTGGAAAATCCTGTTTTCCTAGTATTGATCTTACTTTCATTTTCTACTTCAAATTTGGAGTTGGTCAATCATTGTAGGTAGGGCTTTGTGGTTGTTCATGCCTTTAAGACCAATTGTTACCTTTTCACTCCGAAGTCGCCTCTTTGCTTTGCATTAATGGTTCATTTGGATAGGCATATGACTCGTAACCGAGTCTTACTTGCGAATTTCATTTACTAGGTCTTGGAGTCAAGTCTTAAGTGTTTGCCCTTGATTGTTCTAGGAGGTGCCGGCGAGTAAAGCCACACTTGGGAAGGAAAATTTTGAAATTATCCTTGTTTGAACTGGTGAGTGTACCACTCCCCTGGATTGTTGTTTAATTGGTTTCTCTATACTTGAAATTTGTGACATGGATAAATGTGAACTCTGTTATTTTGGATGAGACGAGGGTGTACGTTATCACACTCGTTCTCTTGCCTGTGCTGTATAAACTGAAATCTATTACTTGTACCTGTTACTTGCGCTTGTTATGATGTCGTTTGGAAGTGAGTCTAGCGGCTTTCCTGTTAAACCTGAGCTCAACCTCATGGGGAGTTAATTAAATCGAGCCATGTAAGGGCTTGGTCGAGGAAATTGACAATCCATGGGTGCCTGTTCTTATGAAATCTTTGAGTATTGAGACTCTTGATTCCGGTATACTCGAGTATTACCATTCCTGTTCCTGTTTGGCATTCGGGCTTGGTAAGGGGTATGTTTGGTGAACGGGATTTTGGCGTAAGAGGGGTCTACGGACATGAGTGTTTCATTAAACGTTGACGAAGGGTCAACGAGGCTGGATCAAGTATTGCAACAGGGATTTGGCTCCTGAGAGCCACCTGTATCCTTTAAATTGTGGTGTTCGTTCATTTCTCTTATTTGATGTGTATATGTGCCCTAAAAGTGTTTTCTCATGATTTCTACTGTTATACTTTTGGCACCTCATTGAGCTTCTAGTTCACCCCGTTCCGATATCTTTGTTTTCCTTACAGGAAACAACGATCATTTTGAAGAATGAGTTGAGCTAGCTAGAAATTCTTTTGTTCTTTTGGTATAGCTCCTCGACAATTTGGAAACCCTAGATGTATCTTAATACAATGCCTTTTGGGCTTGTAAACTTACTAACATATATTTTGCAGAGGTTCCTCATGTTTATGTAGCATATGTATTTGGGAATGTGCATTCTCTAATGTTAGACAAAGTTTACTTGTACTTGGTTGGATCGTGATGTGGCAGCGGCACTTCCTTTTCGTTTTGATTTTCGTGGGAATGTTGTACCAAAGATTTATTGTATTTGTTTTTTTGGAGTTTGGCTCCAGTGGGTTACGAATGTTTATCTTCTCGAGATTCTTTTGAGCGTTTGGTAAGATTTACGTTTGCTTCGGATCCGTAGTCCCGACGAGAGTTGGACAGACGGTCCGCCAAACCCTTTGGTTCGCCTCAGGGTGAGGTGGGGCTGTCACAATTTTCATACTTAAATGAGCCTTAACATGAACTTTATGCAATTGAGCTCAATAAGGACTCATGAAGATTAAACACACCAATGATGTATTTTAATGATGCATTTGAATGTTCAAAACTATTCCAAACGATGTTAATGGGTGAATACAAATGTTGATTGATCAAGAAATTTGAAGAAATAAGTGAAGTGCATGTGTTTTAGGCATAAAAAGAAGAAAAATGGCATATTAAGCTAAGTTTCGTATTGTGGAAAAGTGAAATGCGCAGGTTGAATATGCGGGCTGATACCCCGCATTTTGAGGATGTGTTTTCTCCAGAAATTATGAAGATACACTAAAATGCGGGCTGAGGGTGCATTTTTGAGGTTGCGTATTTACTTCTTACATTTTTTTTGCAATTTTGCTGCAACAAGAAGTTACTGTTCCATTGGTTTTGCCTCTTACCTCAAATCAAAACCTATTATTGTAAAGAACAATGCACCATGTCAAACACATGTAACTTGGTCTAATGCACTATTTTAACGCAAAATTTAGCATAAAAACACATGAATCAAAATTTGAGGGTTGTAGAAGTTGATCATTTGAGCTCTCTTGACACCTTATTTTGCACATTTGATTTCAATTCTTGAACCCTAGCATAAAAACATAACAAACACACCAAAACACACATGTTAAACATAAAATCACACCAAATTAACATAAACTTAAACAAACATTGGGTTACTTCCCAATAAGCGTTTTTTTATAGTCATTAGCTTGACTATTTCACCTCACTTTTGAAGAAGGTTTTGTTAATGGATAATCCACCATTTTAGGTCGTGATGGATCAATAAAAGGTGACTTGATAGCAAAATCCACATAATCAAATGATATGAGAGATGAAAGAGACTTAACTATTCCAAGTGTTTCATAGATATTACCTTATAGTAACACCACTTGAGAATATTCCAAAGGAATGTCCATATGACCTTTTTCAATGATTATGATCTTGGAACCTTTATTTGCAACATAGTCCTCAAGAGAGGTTGTGTATACATCATTCATGCTTGCCTTTTCAGGTTTAAACTTCATTCCAAAGGTATTATCATATGAAATAGGCATTTCGTTATTGGAACACAAATTAGGTTCATCATTTTTATCAAAATACAATCCACTTTCACATTTAACATTCCCACCATTCACAGTAGTGTCAACTTGCATATTATTAGAAGATATTACTTCACACAAAGCGTGCAATCGATCTTGAATTCTTCCAAAGTGAGAAGCTAATTCATCTAGTCTATCTTCAACCTTATCAAAATAGTCGGAAGTCGCACTAGCTAACCTTTCAATTGCTAATTTCCAAGACAAAGGTGCATTAGCTGACCTTTCAATAGCTAACTTCCAAGATGGTTTTGATTCAAGTTGGACAAATTCAGATTATTAATCTTAAAAACACGGAGAAGCATTATATCCACATTGATTATGCCAACTATAAGCATAAGAATTACCCCAATTAGGAGCATATTGATTAAAACAAGGATTGCAATGCCCAAAGTCATTATAATAATCTACATTTTGTACTTGCCTATATGTATGGGTAGCATAATAACCTCCACACAAGTCACAAATTACATGATTAGAATTGAAAACATTTACATTCCTCTTTCTTTCAAGTATATTTGTAATGATGTCCAATTGAACTTTTAATGCTAGAAAATCAAGTTTAGCCTTTAAACTCCTTAAGTTATTTTCAAAAGTCATACCTTCGGACATCCTTTCATTACCTCCATAGTTGTAATTTTGAAAATTATAGTCCATTGTCAAATTTCCTTCTCTCAAGATTTTATCCACTCTTGTTTACTATCCTCGTTATAACCTAAAAATACTTTCAAGTAATCTCAAACAATATTAGCCAAGAAGAATAGTTTAAAAGACACAAAAAAAATAAGACACTAAACACAAAACAAAAGGCTCAACAATATACTAAACATAACAAACAAAACATTTGACACAACAAAAACAAGAAAAGCAAGTAAAACTGTCTAAACTAATAAAGTTGTTCTTAGTACCGATGCTGGATAAATTATTTCCCGGTAACAGTGCCAAAAACTTGATGAGGTTCTACCATGCACCAAATTATAATAAAATCTAAATACCTTTTTTGCAAATATACAGATTGTTTATTGAGTACAGGCATATTAGATGTCAATCCCACAGAAACGATTGTCAATTATCGATGATTTTCGAACTGCTTTATCATTTAGACTATCGCAACTGCAATAGATTAAATCTACACTATGAACATGAAATAAAAGTAATAAAAAAATAATAGAAAACTCTTAGAATTATGGAATTTCTCATTACTCTTGTAAATGAAATTACCGTTTAATTGAATGTTATTATCTTAGTTAGTTATGACGTAATTTCCTAATGTATATATGAAACCTACTCTCGTAGTTAATCACCTATACCTGTAGCTAAACCATACCTACTCTTGTGGTTATGAAATTAACTACAAGATTATTTCTTCTATGAAATTACATGAAACAAGCAACTAAAGTTACAAAGGTGCATCTCTACTCTCGTAAGTGAATCCCTAGGTTTAGCATTTCCTTGAACTAGTGTCAAATCATAATTCTCATTGTAAATTTAACACCTTAAAATTATCACAATTAATGGCCAATTAACAATGATTAGAAAACCAAAAGTGTTGAACAATTTGTTTAAAATAATATCATTAAATAACCAAGTAAATATCACAAACAAAATATAAAAAGTTCATCTATAACTCTAAACATAAACTTTAGCTAAACATAAAGAGAATGAAAGAAAAGATCATACTTGTATTATAATTAAACATGAACTCAAATACAAAAGAGAAAGCGAAAGGAGAGAAGTCACGCTTGTCACATGAGTTCCAAACTCTCCATCTTGCTCCTTAATTCTTCATCCAAATTTAACTACAAGTACAAGATGGATAAACTACACTAACTATACTATACTAATGAACTAAGAAAAACTAGTGAAGACTATATTTTGGTAGTATCTCTAACATTCCAAAGTTGTCAAACAAGCTCAACAAAGGCATAGAGAATTAAAACTCCAAGCAATCATATTTCAAGTTGTGCAAATTCTGTCTTGAGATTCGTAAAAGTTATTTTTCCAAATTTCCAAGATACTTCATGCACTTTCCAGCTAAAATTCGTTTAGAAAATTGGACCAAAAGCAGTAGAAAAGAACTATAAGTTGAAGTACAACTAGTTTTAACTGTAAAGCAGGCAAAATATGAATGCGCACCCTCAAAACGCGGGTTAAGGTAGTGCACGGGGTCACGTATTGCCCTCCCCTGCAAGTTTACACTTTTCTTATCAGTCTTCAACATTATTCTGTTTTTGCACTAAATTCAACTAATATTTTTTCAATGATGGAGGCCGAACTAACTCTTGTCGAAGGCATAAACATTGTATCCCTTTGCGTTAGCTTTCCAATGAATCAATAATCATTTAATTTGGAGTTCTTTAGATTGATAAATGATAAAAATACCCTTAATTGGTCAATCCCCTGTTTCAACTTTATTTTGACTTTTTAACTAGGTTAACTCATGAAATGAATTTTTGTGACACCCCCATTTCTCCCTAGGGCGAACCCAAGGGTATCCGCGGAATGTCTGCCTAACTCTCGCTAGGACTCGATACAAGTCTAATTCAAACTTAAGGATAAACAACGAAATAATTAAGGTCGAAATAAAGAAAAGTCGCTTCCTTAATGAAACATTTAAATCTTACATCATAAGTCACCAAAAGTACTTCAACTTTCCCCAAAATACAACCACTAGAAGTTGACTTATCAATTACATCCAAAAATTCTAATTAAAAGTAATTAGGTTGGCTTCTTCAAAATTTTTTCCAATCTGAGCTCCTGTTAAGGAAAATAAACTAATGGGGTGAGCGAATGCTCAGTGAGGCCAAGAAAAACATGCAAACACATAGTTCAAGTAGCAATAACATTTGTACAAGAATTAAAGCTAGAATGTTCAAGTAATTCACAATTAACAATAAAACACGATTAATAAGGATACAGGAGTTCTCAGGAGTTAAATTCCACTTGCTTTGTCAAGGCTCGATCCAATACCTCCACGTGATGACACTCCATCAACCGGGTAGGTATTAAGTCCATAGAAACTCCACTTACTTCCCCTAACTATCATTTTACCCTCTCGGATCCGTAAGCAAACATGCACGAAAAGGGCCATACTGCACGAGTATACCGAACAAGATCTCAAAAGATCAAGTTTTGTTTTAATATTCTCATGGTTCATCGAGCTTCTCGACCAGGCCCACGCGGGCTCGAGTTGCAAGGTTAGCCAATGAGATTTGGGCGTCCCCCACGATTACACGTATAAGTTGATGAGATTCACTCCAATTAACATTGAGTCAAACACGAGTATAATTTCACGTATGAGCAAGTTAATTATATAATCAAGTAAAAGAGATCGAGTGTGATAAAGTACACACTCGACTCAACAAGTCATGTTCACGTATATGAGTAAGATTAATCAAGTAAAGACAACAATTCATGCACTTGACACTCACCAATTCAAAAATAATTGAACAAGTAAAGTCTTTAGTTGTCCCCTCCGAGATTCTCTTCAAGACTCCCTTGAGCACCTAAAAAAATAGGGACCATACATCACTCATGTAAACTCACGACCACTTATCATTCAAGGAAGAAAGTGCATTCGTTTAAACGTAGAACATTGCCACAAGAGGGATTTTCTCTATTGAAATTCAAGATTCAAAAGTAAGGATTTAAAGTCACAAGGAAAACTTGTATCCTCCATGATATTGGGTTTAAAATGGACTATCAATATCAAAAGAAAGTGAAAAGTTCTTAAAAGCTCATTTCGTACGAAATCGGAAATTTTCCGCTTTGCGCTACAAAACTTGAAAAATTAGATCTTGAGTTCGGTCCATCCAAAAATGGAAAACTTTATACTGTTGGAAAGTAGATTAAAAGTACTAAAAGTTTCCAGAAGACACCCTTCCAAGATTCCAAATAGAAAGCATTCATTTTTCAGCTCAAAGTTGCTGATTCATGAAGACAAGACAGAACCAGTCTTGGTTTTCAGCAATGTTTGGAAATTCGGCAAAATTGACAGGAAGTGAATCAGTCTCTGAATTCAGAGTTTTGAGCACAAATAAAGTTTTAAACACAACAAGTGGAACTGAATTCAGAGTTTTGAGCAACAAGATGTAACAGTTTGAAGTCGGTTGATTTTCGCGACCTGATCAGTGGATTTTCAGTTTTGAAGAGTAATCTTTGGGGCATTATTTGGGTATCGAAATGGTATTAAAATTATGCCAAAATTTAGTATACCAAAACTTCCATATATGGACTACCTCTCATCAAAATTTAAACAAAAACTCACACGGGAAGGCAGTTAACGAAAGAACCCAAGTTTGTGAAATTTCTCAAAGCTAATCTGCCAACCCTATCTCTCTTTTTTTTCGAAAGTTTTGTCCAACGAAATCAGCCCCAATTCACTCCATTTTTGAAACCAAGGTTTCAAAAAATTTAATGAGCAATTGATGGGTAATTGACACTAAAATTTTAGAAATAAAACACCCCAAAACAGAATTGACCATTTGGTCAGCAGGGAAGGGAAAATTTTCCAGTTTCTAGTTTTGTTGCAGTTTCAAAATCAAACGATATCTAATTCTACACAACTCCAAATTGAGAATGGTTTATGGCGTTAGAAACTAGGTTCAAAATTGTACGATTCATCAGAAGGCATCGTTTTCAAAATATTTTCACAAGTAAGACAAAATTGAGCCACAAGATGCAGCTTCCCAGTTGCTCTCGGACAGACAGGCAAAGCAGGACAGTCCACTTTTCCGACTCACCATGGTTTACTCAAAATGAACTAGTAGGCGATTCTTATACTGTTTGAAAGCTCTGAATGTCTAATTTTGAATGCCACAAACGACACTCAATTTCAACTTTTGTACAAAGAGTTATGTTTAGACAAAGAACCACTGTCCGGTTACCCTGCTAGCGAATTTCCAGATTTCAACTTTTCCAAAACTCAAGTTTTATACAACCAATCGACATGATCTTTGAAAGACACTTTATACACACATAGTACAACACATATCCATCACTTTAATAGCCAAATAAGTAACAAAATTTCGAATTAAAAGCAGGACAACATGGACAGAATTTCGGCCAGCTTTCCTTTCACAATTTTTCCAACTTTCTCTCCACTTTCTAACCATAATCATCTCATTCATCACATAAACAACAATAATCAAGCAATATAGCCTCAAGTCAGCTATCTAAAGGCTTCCTCAAGACATCTAGTTTAGGATTTAAAGCAAGATAAATGTTTCCTCAAGTCCACTAGCCTCTAAACTTCATTAGGGTTTCAAACCCATGAAAACTAACCATCAATCTTTGCAAAATTTGAAAGGTTAAGGAGATGAAGTAATTACCCTTTAAACCCTAGATGAATACCAGATTTTTCCACCAAAATCACCAAGCAACACCTCAAGCTTTCACCTTTCTTCTAGTTGGAGCAAGAACCCAAGGGATTGTGAGTTGGATGAAGTGATCAAGCAAACTTGGAGCAAGAAGTTGAAGCCTTTCTCTTCCCTTTTCTTTTCCTTTGGGTCAGCCGAGAGTGAGGAGAGAGAGAGTGAGGGTTTTGTGGTTTGATTTCTTGGAGGGAAAGAATGAAAAAAGTAGCCATAAAATGTGCACAAAAATCAACCCTCAAGTACAAAATAGGGTTTTGTACTACCACTTTTCTCTTTTGTTTGGTACATTTATACACTAATCCTCCAAGGTAATTCCTCTAACACTGTAATTACTCACACTTACGAGTCTAATACTAATTCCTCAATCCTCCAATTAATTAGACCGGCACGACTTCCGAGAAACTTTTGGCGCGCTCGAAAAAATGAAATTTAAGGGAAATTCAGGCAATACTAGAATAATTAAATAATGCTAGGGCAAATAATTATAAAATGACTAAATTAAGAAATAAAACATGAGTCCTCACATCCTTTCCCCCTTAAGAGAATTTCGTCCACGAAATTCATACCTTGATTCGGAAATGGATCTGGATATTTCTTTCGAATCTCCTCTTCTACTTCTCAAGTTGCTTCCTCTATTTCGTGATTCCTCCATAGGACTTTTACCAGAGGAATTCACTTATTCCTTAGTTCCTTTACCTTACGATCCAAAAAGCTTCACCGGTTTCTCCTCATACGCCAGTGCCTCGTCAATCTCAATATTTTTTGGTTGCAGTACATGAGAGGGATCTGGATGGTACTTTTTGAGTATAGACACGTGAAAAATATTATGAATTCGAGACAGACTTGGTGGCAATTCCAACTTATAGGCCACGTTTCCCACACGTCCAAGAATCTTATAAGGTCCTACAAATCTCGGTTGCAACTTCTTTCCTTTTCCTGCCATCAAACTTGCTTTCAGAGGCGTGATCTTAAGGAAAACTTGATCTCCAACTGAAAACTCCTAATCCTTCCTTCGATTATCTGCATAGCTCTTTTGACGGCTATGGGTTGTCTGAATCCTTTGACGTATTAACTTCACCTTTTCATACGCCTCTTTAATCCATGGTACCACAGTTGGGTCTAAAATCATTCTTTCACCTATTTCATCTCAACATATCGGAGATCTATACTTCTAGCCATAAAGTGCTTCATACGGAGCCATTTGAATGGATGAATGGAAGCTATTATTATATGCAAACTCCACCAATGTCAAATACTTACTCCAACTTTTTCCGAAATCCAAAATATAGGTTCTCAACATGTCCTCAAGGGTCTGAATTGTTCTTTTCGACTATCCGTCAGTCTGGGGTGGTATGTAGTGCTAAAACTCAACTTAGTTCCTAGCATTTCTTGCATTTTCTGCCAGAACCGAGAAACAAACAGAGGGTCTCGGTCAGATACAATACTTACAGGTATCCCATGTAGCCTTATAATCTCATCCAAATATAACTTTGCTAACTTCTCCAACGGTACTTCATACTAATCGGCAGAAAATGAGCAGATTTCATCAATCTATCTACTATCACCCAAACGGCGTCGTGACCTCTTTGTGTCTTTGGTAATTCAGATACAAAATCTATGGTGATATTTTTCCATTTCCACTCGGGTATCTCTAAAGGTTGTAGTAAACCAGATGGTTTCTGATGCTCGGCTTTAACCTGCTAGCAAATCAAACAAATCTGGACAAACCGAGCAATTTCCTTCTTTATGTTCTCACACCAGTACAGACTCTTCAAATTTTGGTACATTTTATTTCCTCCAGAGTGTACCGTATACCTAGATCGGTGCGCTTCTTCTAAAATTTTTCTTTTTATCCCTTCATCCTTTGGCACCACTATGCGGTTTCGAAACCTTAGTAGACCATTTATTCCTAAATTAAAATCTGACTTTTTCCCCTTATTAACTTTTTGCAACTACTTTTGCATCTTAGAATCCTTCTTTTGTGCCTCCTTGATACGATCCAACAAAACGGATTTCACGACAATGTTCCCAAGAATCACTTTTCTCGGTTCGAGACGAGGGTTCCAAATACTAACCTCTTCCAACAAGTGCAATTTTTTAATCATCAATCCTGCTACTTGCATTTGACGACTTAAAGCATCGGCCACTACATCGGCACTTGTCTTTCTAGGAGTTAAATCTATTTGGGATCACTTCATGAAACAATTTCAAATCAAATTTGTCCATACCTTCAGGGAGTTTGTCTTCTAGGAGTTAAATCTATTTGTGATCACTTCATGGAACAATTTCAATTCAAATCTATCCATTCCAATGGGGAATTAATTCAAACTCACCATGAAGGGAGAATTTCAGATTTTGATTCTCATTTACCACCTATGGTTCATTCATCATCTTTACCTTCTTTTGAGCATAATTTCCATCCTAACACTTGTATTTCTTATGCAGATTTTGAATGAAAGTGTAAAAAGCCAGCAATGCTTTCTCAAGTTGAATCGATTGGTGGAAGGAATAGTGAAGTGTCAAAGGGAGTTTTTGCATTTAAATCTTGTTCTATACCTTCTCACCATTTAGCTAATGATGTTCCATTGCTTCTTTATCCAATTTCTGATTTGTTTCAAATTGAAGGTTATTTTGTTTTTGTAGGTTGTAAAGCTGCCTAAAATTTTTCAACTTTGATTAAAGACTTGCAATCAGATTTCGTGCTTTTTCCAGTTAAAAATGGTGATCTTTCATGCTTATTCACACATCCAAAAGCTGGTGGCCAAGTGCTCAATTTGTCAACTTTAACTTGTGCTAGTTCGAGTAACCCTCATGAAGTGAAATTCAAATGTTTGCTGCCTCATATGTTGGAAGATGGGAACTTGTGTGTCAAGCAAGATCCCAAAATTGTCCTTCACGAGTTGTTTAGTGCTTCATCCATGCAACAAATTGCTCCCGTTTTGTCCATGGAAGATGATCAAAATCAATGTCAACTAGTGATGAATTTTACACCTTTGCACAATCAAAGTCCCAATGTGCAAATCCATGACCAAAGGCTAACAAGAGAGCTTTGGAGTGCAACCTGGAATTTCCACAAGTTATACACAAGCTGGTTCCTGTCTTGGCAAATGTCTTTGTTCGAAAGCAACCTGAGGCTGACCAAACAGCATATGGTTTGGCTCGTGGTCCTTTATCTATTCCCAACGTTGCTGTCCTCTAAGCGCATCGTCAATTTGTGGACAAATCACTTTTAAGAGGAGGGGAATGATACAAATATGAAGAATCGGCTCCCTTCGAAATCTAAAAAGATTATTCAAAGCTGAATTGGTGGTGTTACTTTACTACAACTTGTTTTCATTCATAAAGAGTAGAAGCAAGTTAGTTTAGTTAGTTTTTCTGTTAGTAAGTGATGTCGTTTATTGGTAGTGTCAAGTGAAGGGTTTAATTGTCAATTTAATTGCAGTTTTAGTGGTGTAATTATAGAGTTAATATTCAGCCAGCTTAGTCTTCAAAGAGGCCAAATCTTAGTTGGATTTTTAGTCCAAATCACATTAGGGTTTGAGTCATTGTAAGGCTATAAATAGCCTAGTTTTTCCAATGTTTATCTGTGAGGACCCGAAAATTTTCTTATTTTATCGAATATTATTGGTTTATTTAAATATTTATCCACATGTCTCCTCTGAATAATTTATTTCCACCCTTTTTGAACCATTTACATGGAACTATGACTTGCAAATATTTTTAAAATGTTCCGTTAATAAATTTAATTTTCGGAAGCTTGTTTAGTGAGATTTAGTGAATACGTATTTGGAGGCAATAACTGATTTGAGAGTACAGTGATCTTGGAGATTTGAAAACTCATGTATTAGCCTTAAAATAGTTATTTTTATGATTAATTACCTTAGTAGTAGTTAGTTATACTATCGTTACAAGAATTTCTTAGAAATTTCGATTTGTCGCGCATAAGTCGAAAGTTCGTGTTTTTGCGCGCGTGACTAATTGAGAGACCTAAGACCTTTATTTTTAGACTATTAAGAATGAATAATAATAATATGAATGGAAGTGTATTAAAAGTTTAGTGCACTAGTGAAATAAAATCAAGAGGAATCGGGCACGAAACGCGCGCGTACGTGCACTATTCACGGTTGACTTTTGTGCACAAAACACCCAACCATCAAGCTTCCTTTAGAAGCTAACTACACCAGATTTTTGTCTCTCTCTCTTGCTCGAAACAGCCGGCCATCCAAGGAGCAAAAAACAACCAAAAAGCTCTTCAATTTTCTACTTCAATCCTTGATCAAATCATCTCAAAATTCACCTACACTTTGCTAATCACTTGGAGAGCATCTTAAGCTAGGAAAGAGGCTTCATTTGCCCAATTTTCTTGGGCTCCATTGGACCAAAAATTTCTGCCTTGATCATCTAAGAAGGTAATGAACGATCAACCCCTTAAATCTTGCCTTATGGAAGTTATATTGCACGTATAAGCATATATATTCATGTGGGTAGCTTGATTTATGTTGCAAAATTTGGTGTGTGGGTTCTATGAACTCCCACTATGGCTTGATGGACTGATTTGTTGTGTTTTTATGTTATTAATGTTGGATTAGTGTTTAATCTAGTGGAAATAGGTTGTATTGTTCAAGGAAAACTCAAAGGAAGTGATGAGGGAATTTTTCCATTTCTGCCCCTGTACATGCCGTGGGCTTTAGAGCAATATTTTGTGGTTCTAATGACTTGTTTATGATGTATACATGTTGTGTGGGTTGTTTGAAAAGTTTCATCAAAAAATTTCGGGATTTGGATGGGTAGATGTTGAGTTTTCGAAAATCTTGAAAAACTGGAATTTTTGCATAAAGGGATTAAATTACTAAGTGCTAGGAGATAATTGAAGGTTAGCTAGATTAATTTGTATGGAGAGACAAAAGGATAAGATTTAGCATAGGAAATGACAAGTGTCATGTAACCATTGGAGGGTGGACTTTGACCTACTATTCATCACCTTTACTAAATACCAAAAATTGACCAAAATCATCTTCATTCTTCTTGTGTCTTGGCCGAATTCTTGAGGAGAAAAAACAAGAAGAAAGCCTTCAACTCCAACTCCATTTTCTTGCTCAATCTTGAGGTTCAACCAACCAAATCACAAACTACTCCATAAAAGTTGTCTTCTAAGGAGGATTAAAGCTTGTAGTGGAGTGATTCTTGTAGGAGAAACCCTAAGCTATCATCTTTTTTCAAGTTTCAAGATAAATTCCCTAAAAATATCCTTCTACTCTTGATAATGTTTAATTAGTGACTTGTGCTAGTTAAAGAAGTGATTTTGTGGAAGATTTCATGACTTTTGGTAAAGATTGATGAATTTTTATTTTTATTCATGATTTTTCTGATTTTATAGGATTAATGTTGGTTGGCCATGGATGATAGTTTGGTATGGTCTAAAATGGTACTTTGGTGTGTTAATTGTAGTTATTTGCGAAAAATTTCCGCTTTGTACGAAAATTTCAGCTTTAGGGTTTTAATTTGACCATGATTGGGGGTAGTTTTGGAGCTACCAATTGGTTGTATTTTAAGGGTGTTTTATAGACTATGATTGGTATGTGCAATGGTGATTGTTTGTTATGAAATTTGGTGGTTGATGGTAGCATGGTAAAGTACGAAAATCTAGGGGAAGTGCTGCTGAAATTTTCGTACGACCCTTGAGCAGTCTTGGGGAATCTACTATATCTTGATGTAGGGAAATTGGAATTGAGTTCCGTTTGTTGCGTTTTAAACTAGATTCATAGGGATATAAACCATGTAAATTTCAGATGCTGTTTTTGTCTGTGCAATTTATGATTATTTTTCAAATTTGACTGAAAAATTGTACGTGTTCTGTCTTTTACTGGATAAAGCAGCAACTTGAGGCTTGAATTTGACTGACTTGCTTTCTGAATCTTACAATGGTGTTTTCTGGAAAGTTGTAGCCCTTTGAATGTATTTTCCAACGGTATAACTTTTATCAATTTTTGACTTACAAAACTTGAGATATTATTTTTCATATAGGGTTGCATAAAACTGGAAAATCCTGTTTTCCTAGTATTGATCTTACTTTCATTTTCTACTTCAAATTTGGAGTTGGTCAATCATTGTAGGTAGGGCTTTGAGGTTGTTCATGCCTTTAAGACCAATTGTTACATTTTCACTCCGAAGTCGCCTCTTTGCTTTGCATTAATGGTTCATTTGGATAGGCATATGACTCGTAACCGAGTCTTACTTGCGAATTTCATTTACTAGGTCTTGGAGTCAAGTCTTAAGTGTTTGCCCTTGATTGTTCTAGGAGGTGCCGGCGAGTAAAGCCACACTTGGGAAGGAAACTTTTGAAATTATCCTTGTTTGAACTGGTGAGTGTACCACTCCCCTGGATTGTTGTTTAATTGGTTTCTCTATACTTGAAATTTGTGACATGGATAAATGTGAACTCTGTTATTTTGGATGAGACGAGGGTGTACGTTATCACACTCGTTCTCTTGCCTGTGCTGTATAAACTGAAATCTATTACTTGTACCTGTTACTTGCGCTTGTTATGATGTCGTTTGGAAGTGAGTCTAGCGGCTTTCCTGTTAAACCTGAGCTCAACCTCATGGGGAGTTAATTAAATCGAGCCATGCAAGGGCTTGGTCGAGGAAATTGACAATCCATGGGTGCCTGTTCTTATGAAATCTTTGAGTATTGAGACTCTTGATTCCGGTATACTCGAGTATTACCATTCCTGTTCCTGTTTGGCATTCGGGCCTGGTAAGGGGTATGTTTGGTGAACGGGATTTTGGCGTAAGAGGGGTCTACGGACATGAGTGTTTCATTAAACGTTGACGAAGGGTCAACGAGGCTGGATCAAGTATTGCAACAGGGATTTGGCTCCTGAGAGCCACCTGTATCCTTTAAATTGTGGTGTTCGTTCATTTCTCTTATTTGATGTGTATATGTGCCCTAAAAGTGTTTTCTCATGATTTCTACTGTTATACTTTTGGCACCTCATTGAGCTTCTAGTTCACCCCGTTCCGATATCTTTGTTTTCCTTACAGGAAACAACGATCATTTTGAAGAATGAGTTGAGCTAGCTAGAAATTCTTTTGTTCTTTTGGTATAGCTCCTCGACAATTTGGAAACCCTAGATGTATCTTAATACAATGCCTTTTGGGCTTGTAAACTGTAGACACCAAATTTTTAAATAATTTGTATGTTGCATCTAATTCATGATTTTTGTTTTAGATTGTCTGCATTTTAGTTGTTACCTTTTTTATTTGTCTTTTATTTGCTAATTATTTGTCATATTAATTTTGTTCACGTTTTAGTTTTAGTTTTAGTTTTAAGTTTTAACGTAAAATTTGTGAAAAAAAAAGAAGAGGAAATTGATGAAAAATGGAAAATTGTGCTTTGTTGATTCTAGTTTATTTAGTTTCTATCCAATGTTAATTAAATTATTTTTTTTTGTTGTTTTTGTTGTTTGTTATCTATTTTTATTATCAGTTTTATTTAATTAATTTCAAAAAATTCAAAAAATTCAAAAAATCACAATTCCATTTCTGCCGGATCACATTTCCTTTCCCCTCTAAAAACACTCAACCTCCTCCATCCGCGATTCATCTTCATTTCAGCCCCCAACTCCACTCACAATACCAAAACATATACATTCCACCAACCACACATTCCACTATATACCATTTCCAATTCACCACAATATCAGACTTCCATTTTCATTTGCTGCCGTGAGCTGTGAGGGAGCGGCTTCCTTGGGATTATCGACCGAGAGTGAAGAGCCGAGCTTCCCATTTTCCTGTCTGATCAAAAGCTTGAGCAAGGGAGGAAGTTGCGCAAGTTGCTTTCTTAAATTGTTCGCGAGTGAGTGTGAGAGATAACCGTGTGAGTTTTATCATCCTCTTCCTCACTGCCTAGAGCTTCCATTCCTTTCTTCAACCTCAACCATCTGCGATCATCCTCCATTCCATTCCGCGTGCAAGCTTGAGCAAGAGAGGGAGTTGGCGGGCTGCATTCCTGTGCTGTCCGAGAGCTAGCCGAGAAAGAAACATTGCAGCTTCTTGTTGCGTGAGCTGAGCTCCCAGCTGAGGTAAATTCTAGACTTAGGCTAGCTAATTATGGGTAGATGAAGCTGTTTAAGAGCTTGCATGTGAAGTTTATGCTTCCGGATGATGAAAACAAAGCATTAGAAAAATCTGATTTGGAAGGAATGGGTTTGCCGAGAAACTGAAATGGAAATGCAGCTTTAATTTTGTTTCCCTGAGGCAATCTGAGCTTATAAATGTGATTAACTAACTTAAGACAAGATGATTAAGCTTTGCATGCAGCTCATTAGCTCGGTTAAGCAAGAAATAAAAATGAACAAGAAAATCTGCTGCATGCAAGATCATCCGAGAATAGCCGAATGAATTTCTGGATTTGTGGATGTTTATAGTTGCTGTCCGAACTTGATCTGAACTAGAAATGATAGTAATTTCATTAAGTAGCCTTGCATGTTAGTTTTGGGTACTTAACACAATGATTCAACCGAGGTAAATTCGGATTTAAGACCAACCAAGTGCTGGAAAATTTATGTGATTTGCCGAGGGAGTGAAACTGGAATTTGCAGTTGTTTTTGGGAATTTTTCTCTGGAAAATAATGCTTGGAAATGCATGAAAAATGTTGTTTTAAGTCTTGTCTGACATTCAGTAGTAAACCATTTGAACTGTGGGCAAATTTGGCCAAAATTGTTGACACATAGCTGCTGGAAATGTTTCAATTTATCCGAGGAAGGGAGAAAGAATTTTTCCAGTTTTCTTTGGGAATTTTGGGATTCCAAATTGTTGCATTTAAAGTTTGACAAGCTGTAAAATGTTCCACACTTGTTGATTTCACTCTAGAATATTTTAAGAGGGTCATGCATGCGATTACTGTTAAGATGATATCCGGAAGTCTTGTCTGAAATAAGAAAAGCTGCGCTTCATTGCTCCTGTTTTGTTCATTGGCTTTGTTTGCGTCTATAAGAAAGTTCATGTTTGGGGACATTCGATGGTAATGGGGGGAAAATTCCTTGCATTTGGTCTGTAAATGACATATTGGTAGAGCTTGTTGGAGTGTTTGCACGCAAATAAAAATTGCTGCATTTTTCTTCTTACTGTTTCTTTCCATGGCTGTTTTCTGAGTTTGTACTTCAGCTGCATGCTTAATTGTGTTTTGAAGGGAGGAAATGGAAGGTTGGGTGTTGAGTTTGAGTGTTTAAACATCTAAAATATTTGAGCTGGAAAGTGGATTTCAGATTGCCAAAGCATTCCACATGAATGTCTGTCCAGATTTTCTGTAATGCATTAGCTCCTTCATTGTTCTTGTTTGTTTGGAGTTGAGTTAAGCAGCTTGTTGTTTAGTTAGAGTTAAGATGCTGGTTTGAGAAATATCTAATCAAAGCTGCGTGTTTGAATCAAAAATCTGGTTTGCATGATAAAAATGAAAAGAAATGTCGTGGCTGGAATTTGCTGAATGCATAAGATTCTTTATGTCTTTGCATCAGTTTTCTTCTATATTTGGGTTTGTTTGAATTTTGAAATTGTGTGTTATAATGCTTAGATTAGCTTTGAATGTTTGGTTGAAAGATTTTTGATCAAAAATTAGCGTTGAGGTTGATATCCTTGCAAGAAGAAGATTTGCAGCAAGCTTTGAAGCAAAAATGCAGCAAGCTTGCACTTTCCGTTTGCAGAAATCTTCTTGAGTTTGCATGAAAGATTGCTGGAATTTACATTATCTCATCATAATTTGTTGGCTTGTTGAATTCTGTGTTAGTTTTTAGTTTAATGCCGATGGCTTTGATTGATTGGTGAGATGTTAGTTGCATATTAGGATTGTATTTGAGAAGTTTAGCATGTTGCAGATGAAAGGAACCAGCAAAACAAAGAGATTTACGTAGCATGCATGAAATATATTCTAAAATTTGCACTTTAACCCCTCAAGTTTCCTTTTGTTCCCCTATGACCCAACCAATTGAATAATGTCCTCAATTTGGTCCTTGGCAGCTTTAATTTTGCAAGTTTTATTGCTTGTTTGCTTCAAATAATTACCATGCTTTGTTTAAATTGCACTTCATGCATGAATTTAAGAGCTTTATGACCATGTGAGCCCGTGTTTGTATGTTTTCTTTAATTTTCCCAAATAAAGTGGTACCTTGACCTTTTTATTGTTTTGAAGCCATTTTCACTTCATTTGATTACCATCGAAGGGGAGGTATATCTAATCATTTATTTCTTACTTTATTTGACTCTACGTGCTCCTATGTGTTATGTGTGAATTTGCATGATTAATTTGCTTTCCTTGCCTGTCTTTAACTCCTTTACTTTATTTACTCTTGCTTTTAGTAAGTTATTCTTTATGGGGTATGTGTACACCTCTTGGCTTGTAATAGATAGGGCTTGGAGGAGCATTCAATGAAGACCTATCGAAGACGTGTGCCTAGCTAGCAAATGTAATAGTTAGGGCTTTAATTGTCTTATGTGTCTTGCATGCTTAGTTGTTACGTGTTAATTTGCTTTATTAGGGCCTTGCATCTAGTCAAGCATGCTAAGTGTTATGTGCTATGTGTTTACGAGTGTTTGGCATGTCTACTCGCTTTCCATGGCCATGAAAGAATGTGATGAATGAATGAACGTTTCCACTAGTCCAACGCTAGTCGGAATTCATAGAATGGGCTAGTCCAACGCTAGACTCTTAGGAATTTCCCCTCGTTAGTACATGTTTGCATGTTCATTACATGTCATGCATTTTTCTTAGTTTTATCATTTCGCATGCCCCTCTAATCCCTTCCCTCTCAATTTAGGTTTTGCATTTCATGCTAGTTTATAGGGGTTCATTTGCTTGAGAGTCCCCTTAAATATGGGATATAGACGAGTGTGGCTTTTTATAAGCCTTAGCACGCTTGTATTCCCTCTATAAAAGGGCAAATTGAGTCACGATTTAGGTCTCCCCGTACCCAATGTGCATGAATTCCCTAGGCTCATGCATTTTTAAATCCACTCTACCATTTTATACCCTCATCACACTTTCATTTTTCCTCCCATTTTGCACACGAGCACCTTTGTGTTTCTTCACTTGCACACGAACACTTTTATCATCACTTGCACACATGCACTTCATATTATCATTTCACATACCGTACCTTGCCCACTCACGTGCACATTTTCCTTTACATTTTTATTGTTTATTATTACTTTTTCAAACTCATGTCCTCACATTGCATACATGCATTCCATTCATTTGCATCCCACTCGCATTATTCGTGACTTCTTCAAAGGATCGTTATTGGGCTTCACAATTAATGTGATTGGTACCACTCAACCTTTGAAGAGAAATTTCCCCCAATACCCCTAGGTCTAGGGTTTGCATTCATGTAGTGCATCCAAATGTAATAAATTCTTTGGTTAAAACAAGAAAATCTTTGATTAAATCATGCAACTAGCCTTGGCTAGGTCAAAGGGGTGCCTTGGATTTTATCCTTGCCTTCCCCTTTGTCAAATGTGACTCCCGAACCTTTTTCTTTGGTTTACGTAGACTAGGAGTCGTTTAAAAAGGGTTTCTCACTACTTTTTCCTATTTTTTTTAAAAAAATACATTTTTTAGGTGACTTGGTACACCTTAACTCATTACCAAGTGGCGACTCCGTATTTAGTTTTAAAAACCCTTTTTAAACTATAATTTTGGGTCAAATCGTCGCATTCTCAAACCCCCATTTAGACCCATTTTTCTTTTAAATCACAATTCATTTTCCAATCACAAATTGAATCGAAAAATACATTTTAAACCATTTATTCATTTTATCAAAAAATGGGGCGCGATAGTTGGCGACTCCACTGGGGACATTCGAGAGTCCGAGCAAATTTGATTTAATCAACCTTTTTCTTCTTTTAATCTTTTCATATATCACATTTGGGTGTTTAGGATTGTATTTTTTCTTTTATTAGGATTTTTGCATTTCACGCGTATCCAACTACTCCCTCGCTCGTGAATGTATGATTGGTTGATTGGATGTATGTTTACTTACTTACCTCGCGCTCGCATTGCATTTGGGGGGGGGTGTGTGTCACCTTAGAGCCTCACGTTGGTTCTTGATCCCTCCCCTCCAAACGAGCACTAGCATACGTGCATACGCTTTAATTTTTAACCCCTCATTTATTTTTCTTTTAGTGGCTTGTCACGCCACTCCACCCTATTAGGATTTTAGGCGACTCACTTGGACGTGTGACCGTGACACGACGTGTGCGTAGCACGATCCAAGGGGTCACTTAATCTTCCGCTTTAAGCTTTGGGTTAATAGCCTTTAGCTTTTAGTCGAAGATTAAGGATTTTTGATAGATTCACTCAGACATGTGGCCGTGACACGACGTGTGCGTAGCAATGTCTGGGGAATCGCTCGAGCCACCGACAAGGAACCTTGGGAGTGATGACCTTTGGTTTCCAAGTCTGAAGGCTCGGGGACCTATGACCTATCGAGTCTAGATGCATTAGTGAGCCCCAACCTCATGCATCCATTTTAGAATTGCCTAAGGTAGAGTCAACCTTGCCCTAAATTAGGAGACACTATTCACGAGGGGAGGGGTCCAACCCCTTTCTCCTTTTTATTGCTTTACTTCTTTGTGTTGATTTCGTTGCTACAATGTGTTATGTGTATATATCTGGCTGAACTAATTTTTCTTGGTTTTATGACCTCATTGCATTCACAAACCCTAGCAAATAAGAGGTCTGGCATGACCTTCTTTTAGGGCCTACCCGTGTAAATAGGATATTGCACGTTTAAAAGTTTTGGTATATTATGTTCATAAATTAATAATGTCATGCCATTTTAGGCCCACCCTGGCGAACAAAGGGCTCCTTAGGTCAAGTCTCATTTCAAATTGCACGTTTCCCTGCTTTGATAAGAATGACATCATGCATAAGCCTTAGAAAGGGAATGCCACTTAGGGAATCCCACATTAGGGACAAGCCAACCTAAATCCCATGGGTATTTAACCCAATTTTTTGGGATTTGCACGTTTAAATTCCTGTTAACCAGAGAAATGGGACCTGTAGGTAAGGTATCTGACCCCGGTTTTGGTTTCTAGATGGACAATCCTCGCCGAGTGCAACAGATGTTAGTAGTGCCGCCGGAGATACAAAGATGGCCCACATTACTTTCACCCAATGAGATTAACCAAATAGCCGATCGATTAGGACGCATCGGGGATTTCAAGGACATTAAGTCCGATGGGTATTTGGTAGAGGCTTTGGTGCATCTCTGGGACCCCACTTGTTCTGCTTTTAGACTTGGGAAAAGGGAGATGACCATAACGATTGAGGAAGTTGCCGGATTTCTCAATTTGCCGATCCAAGGAACTGCCGTGATATTTCCGTTAGTATCTAACAAAGATGAATTTTGCCGTTTCACTGGGTTAAAGGAATCAGTACTGCAAGGGGCAGACCAAAATGTAGAGGCGAAGTTCTTATTTGATCGATTCGCATTAAGAGATGGTTTTGAGAGGCATCGAGGGGATTTTTCGTTTACGTCCGAGGAAATATGGGAACGAAAGAGAGTTTGGGTATATGGATTAGTCATGGCTGGAACCTACTTTTTCCCTAGGAAAGACAAAAAGATAGCCTTCAAGTTCACTAAAATCTTGTACGACTTGTTTCTAGGAATAAAAGATAAACAGTGTTCCATTGTTCCAACTATTTTGGCCGACATCTTCATAGCTTGCACTACCTGTCAGAGAGGGGAAAAGTTCTTTTGTGGGTCAAATTTGATTTTACATGTGTGGGGGATGGAGCACTTCATGAGACGACCGTCTATTCCCGAGAGTCTACCAATGGCCGGATATAATTGGGTAATCACACATCACAAGAGGATCAATAGTAGGAGTTCACCGTGTAATGCATCCGAGTTTGTGAACTTTTTAACGAATGTGACCAATCAAAAGGTGAGATGGGTATTGGATTGGACCAATTGTGTCAAGCCTGTCCTTCGCACCAAGGCATCCGAGTTTGTTCCTTTATTGGGTACTCAGGGTATCATGGCATACAATCCAAGAAGGTTCCTCCGACAATTAGGGCGAGTTCAAGATGTGCCGTCTGCAGTTGATCTGACTACATTTACCATCATTTTCGACAAAGGGATATGTCCGAGAGAAATTCCGATGAAGATTCTTCTTGATGAGGCCTGGGAGACGTTGTCCGACGATGAACGCGTCAAGTACGTTCCAGAACTCAAACAAAGGGGATTGACCACTCCGCAATACGAAGACTGGGTAGGAGGATCCGTTGCGCAAGAAATTCAAGATGAGCCATCTGAGGAGGTGAAAAAGTTGAAAGTCATTATCGAAGCAAAGGATAAGGAAATTCTGCAGTTAAGTAAGTCTGTCGAAGCATACAAAGGGATGGCCGAGCAAAGCAAGCAATTGTATGAAAAGGAACGAGGAAGGCGTCAAGAGCTGAAAAGGAAATGTGCAGAATTATATGACCAAACTGAATGTGTTAGAATTCCATATGCTAGGGAAACAAAGGACTCTGTATTAGATAGGTTCAGAAGTTTTGGTAATCTTGTACGGAATCGTCTTCGTGATATGATGTAAATATTGGCAAGTTTATCAATGAAAATGATTTTTCTTTTGCCCTCATTTGGAATTATTGTCAAAAACAGGTTTGTGTTACGGGTCCCATTTCGAAGGTGTTGCATCATGCTAGGCCTACCCTTGGCACAAAAAGGGCCCCCAAAATAGGACATGCATCCGAATTGTTTGAATAATTACTAACTCATGTCTTTTTCTTTTTTTTTTCTCTTTAAATTGCAGAAATTCAGTAATCATTGGTTTATCTAAAGAAGTCTTTTGCATTTTCAGGTAAATTTCAAAATAGCTTTTCGGAAAAGCCCCATTATTACGCGATCCCGAAGTAAAGCCCAAAGGAATCGTGTAGACATGAGTACCCAACCAGAATCATCCGATAAGGCCGTTGCAACTACCCAGCCGGAAGCTGCAAGTCCTGGGGTTCAGTTGACAGAGTTACTCACAAAATTTGGGGAAATGGCATCGGAAATGGCCGCTCAGAAGAAGTTGATTGATGAGCTCGTTAGTAGTGGAGTGCAACATGTGCCTGTGCTCACTACACAACCACAATCCGAACCATTTGTTATTCCTCCATTTCAAACTACGTTTGAGGAAACTGTAAACCCGCAATATGCTTTTACTCAAAATCCTCCTTTCTACCCTCCTTATGGTCAAGGATTTCAGCCTCAAGGAGATCCAAATATACATCTGAACCCACCAGTTTTTTATCAGACTACCGCGGAGCCCGTTGTGCCGGAGCACACTTTTCAAAATAAGCTAGAAATGGGAGAGTCGTCTGCCCAGATTGATATGAAGTTACTTAAACGCTTGGATCGTTTTGATGAATTTATCCGGAAAAGCCAAGGTTTAAGCAAACAAGGGGTGTTGGATTATGATGATTTGTGCCTGTTTCCGAACGTGCAACTGCCGGTGGGGTTCAAGACTCCTAAATTCAACAAATATGATGGAACAAGCAACCCTAAAACGCACCTGCGTTTGTTTGCTAACAAGTTGGGCAAGCCAGTGGATGACGAGAATTTTCCGTTGAGATTATTTCCAGAAAGCTTAGAAGGGGATGCTCTCGATTGGTATTCCAACCTAAAGCCAGAGGAAGTGAAGACCTGGCTCGATCTGTCCAATGCCTTCATCAGACAATATGAGTATAACTGTGAGCTGGCACCAACCCGAACTACTTTGGAAGGAACGAAGAGGCGACCATCTGAAGATCATAAGACATATGCCAAGAGATGGAGAAAGATAGCTGCGAAAGTGGAGCCTCCGATGACTGAGGATGAAATTATTCGCACATTTATAAAGGCACATGACCCGCCATATTTCGAAGAAATTTTCCGTATGACTGGTTGTTCTTTTGCTGCAATTGTGAATAAACTGGAAGAATTTGATGACTTTGTGAGAGCCGGAAACATTGTTAACGTCTCTGCTCTGAAATCCCAGTTGGATGCTTTACAAGGTCAAGGAAGCAATGTGAAAAAGCCGCCGTTCAAAAAGAAAGAGGGGGATGCAACCTTTATTTGGAACCAAAACCCTTCACCCAGACCCCGATATCAATACAATCCAACCTACCAACCGCCTTACTCTTATTATTCAAACTCACATCCTGTATATACTACCAACATCCACCCCCCTCGACCTCGCCCAAGCTATCCTAATCCACCTTCAGCCCCTTTTCAAATTTCCCAACCAAATCTACCCCAAAACCGACCTCACCCTCCATATAACCCAAGATTTCCTCCACCAAATAGACCTAGTTACAACCATCCTCAACCTCCTGAACCTTACAACCGATCACCTAGCCGTACATTCACCAATTTAGGCAGGCCTCTGGACCAATTGTATGACCAGTTGAAGGCCGCCGGGAAAATTGGTACAGTACCCCCTCCTACCTACCCATATGGCATGCCCGCGTGGTATAATCCACAAGCTGTCTGCGCTTATCATTCTGGGGCCCCCGGACATGCCACCTTTGATTGCAGGGCGCTTAAGCATAAAATCCAAGATATGGTTGAAGCCGGGGAGATTGTGATCCGAAAAAGGGAGACACAAGGGCCGAACGTAAATAGGAACCCTTTACCGGAACATGCCAATATCATTGGGGTTATTCTGGATGATACGGAGTATGTGGAACCAGTCAGAGAATTGGCAAGGGAAACTGAAGTGTTTGGGGTCACAGACCAACCCTTTGTCATAGAATTGCCACTTGAAGAGGACAAAAAGCCCTTTATTTTGGATCTCACGCCAGCCGAGAGTGAGGCTTTGGAGCCGGTGGTTATTGAATTCCCGCAGCAAGAGCCTGTTTTAAGCATGCAACAAGTGCCATGGAATTATGATGAACCTGACGTACAGATTGGGGAAAAGTCAATTGCTAAAAAGGAAGAAGTGTCAGCAGTCACCAGATCGGGGAAGGTTGCAAGTCCATTTGAAGCTACCATTCCGATTCAAGCAAATAACTCCGAGCCGCCCGTTAAACCAACAATCACCGAGAGAGAAGCCTTGGATTTCCTTAAGAGACTTCAGAGAAGTGAGTACAATGTAGTTGAAAAGCTGAGCAAGTCGCCTGCCCAGATATCCATGTTAGATTTACTCTTTTCTTCATATAGGCATAGGGACGCGCTGATCGAGGTGTTGACCAAAGCTCAAATCCCTAAGGACATTTCAGTTGATAATTTCTCACATGTGGTTGGGAACGTATTATTCACCAAACAAATCACTTTCTCTGAGGAATTGCCGGCGGAAGGCATTGGACATAACAAGGCCATGTACATAGTTGTGAGGTGCAACGGAAAAATGCTGCCGAAGGTATTGATTGACAATGGATCCGCTCTTAATATCTGTCCCTGGAGCACCTTGGAAAAGCTAGGATTGCAAGACGTCAAGCTGAGGCCTTCAGGGACCATAGTCCGAGGTTTTGATGGAGCGCAAAGAGAGCCAATAGGAGAAATTGATTTAGTAGTTGAAATGGGGCCCGCCCAGTTTCAAATAACCTGCCAAGTCATGCACTTTCCTAGTGTTTACAACGTTTTGCTTGGCAGGCCATGGATTCACAAGTCTGGGGCGGTGCCTTCTTCATTGCATCAATTGCTGAAATTTGTAGTAAATGACAAGCTAATAACTATATTTGCCGAAGAGGATTGCCTTGTAATCACTGATTCCGAGTCCAAAGAAGAGGGTAGCCGAAGCTCCACAGTGACCCCTCATAGCACATCTGATATTGTCTCCGTCAGTTGGATAACAAAGGAGGAGCAAGCTCTATCAAGGGCCAGTGTCATGATGGCTAAGGAGATGATCCGCGGAGGCTATGAATTTGACAAAGGGCTGGGACGAGATCTGCAAGGAATTTTAAAGCCAGTGGAGATTGTGGAGAAAAATGATTCGTTTGGTTTGGGTTTCCGACCAACTGCTAAGGACATTAGAGAGATGAAGAAGCGCAAGAAAGCGGAGAAGGAAGGAAGGCAAATGGCTCTTGACATTCCACCCCTGCAATATACTTTCCCACGACCAGCCGAGGTGATCATGTCAGAAATCAACCCAGTTGACGAAATTGAAGCAAGTTTGGCCCAATTGTTCGTTGGGGCAACATTTGAAGATAGTGTTCCGAGCGAAGCTGAATTTCCTGACATCCTCGATGGATCAATTCCCAACTGGACAGCCGAGGCTCTGCCCATTCGAAAGGAGTTTCGGTAAACTGAAAGGGGTTTATCATTCATGTGAATTCATGAAAATACTTTTGCATCTGTAAATAGCCAATGAAAACAATTTTACTTTTGACTAACATTTGCACATGTAAATATTGTTAAGTTTTCATTTCCATTTGCTTTCAATCAAAGGCTTTATAGAAAGTGCACAAGTTTTTCTTGTCATGTTGTGTTGTTTATTCGCTTGTTTATATTTATATTGCTTGTTCATTTGTTTGTTGTATGCTTATCTGCTTATTATCCCACATTCGTTAATTCTTTCAGATGGCCAAAAATAAAATTATTTGACCCTTTGGATATCACAATTC
This sequence comes from Coffea eugenioides, assembly GCF_003713205.1. Lineage (NCBI taxonomy): Eukaryota > Viridiplantae > Streptophyta > Magnoliopsida > Gentianales > Rubiaceae > Coffea > Coffea eugenioides. The sequence continues at coordinate 8,864,023 of NC_040039.1, forward strand.
TGGAATTCAATAACTGCAATCTCTATATCACTCATGACTTGGAGGTCTGTGAATCCGAACTCCAAAGCGAGAGTGATAATGAGGAGGTATTCGATTCTTTTGCAAAGGACCTTGAACAATATGAGGAAAAACCAAAACCGAACCTGGAAGAAACAGAAAAGGTTAACATTGGCACTGAGGATGAAGTTAAGGAGGTTCAAATTAGTATTCATTTGAGTGAAAGACAGAAAAATGAGATGCTTGAATTCTTGACCATGTTCCAGGATGTATTTGCGTGGTCCTATGATGATATGACTGGCATTTCAACTGACGTGGTAGTGCATAGGTTACCCACAGACCCTTCTTTTCCACCCGTAAAGCAAAAACCCAGAAAATTCAAACCAGATATGAGCCTCAAAATAAAAGAGCAAATTGAAAAACAACTCAAAACCAACATTATCATTGTTTCCCATTACCCAATTTGGCTTTCAAATCCAGTCCCTGTTCCAAAAAAGAATGGAGAGGTGCGAGTTTGCGTTGATTATAGAGACCTTAATAAAGCCAGTCCTAAAGATGATTTCCCTCTACCAAACATTCACATTCTCTTAGACAATACTGCCGGACATGAGATTGAATCCTTTTGCGATTGTTTTGCTGGCTACCACCAAATTTTGATGGCAGAAGAGGATAGGGAGAAAACTGCTTTCATTACCCCTTGGGGTACCTTTTGCTACCGAGTCATGCCTTTCGGTTTAAAGAATGCTGGAGCAACGTATCAGAGGACCATGACAACCCTATTTCATGATATGATCCACCGGGAGATGGAGGTCTATGTGGATGGCATCATAATCAAGTCTAAGAGGGCAGAGGATCATTTGGTTGATTTGAAGAAGTTATTCGAAAGATTGCGGAAGTACAATTTGAAGTTAAATCCTGCGAAATGCGCCTTTGGAGCACCTGCGGGTAAGCTGTTGGGATTCATTGTTAGCAAGAAGGGCATAGAAATAGATCCGGCGAAAATCAAAGCAATTCGAGATATGCCAGTGCCGAAAACTCAGAAGGACGTGAAAAGCTTCTTAGGGAAGATCAATTTCATCGGGAGGTTCATCGGCCAATTAACTGTCACATGCGAGCCATTGTTCAAATTATTAAGAAAGAATGTACCGTTGTATTGGAATGAGGAGTGCCAGC